>NW_021604744.1:3830630-3865374 GCF_004785775.1 Grammomys surdaster | reverse complement strand
ACACACACACACACACACACACACACACACACACAGAGTTCAGTTTCCTGAGTATAGGAAAGTAGGATGGTAGCTGTGCTCTGACAGTTAGCTATAGAATCGAGTGCTGCCCTGTGTAGCCTGTAGTTCAATGCAAAGAGTAAAGAGAATATTTCATCTGGAAGAGTCACTACACTACTCTTTTAAGAGGAGTTCTCACACATATTTGAGGAAACAAATAATGAGACATACAGATTTAAGTCATCACCTCACCTTTAACCATATCAAGAATGATTGATAAAATCTTGATTTAAAACTTGGATATTGATTTGGATTAATTTGGATTCTCTAGATTAATTCACATCTGGGCATCTCTTTCCATACTGCTTACTAAGGCTTCAGCTCCTATTTGTCATTGTCTTTATCTCAAAGTAAAATGAAACCCTGTACATGTAGAGGAATGTGTACAAAACGCTTAAATTGTTACACTGTTCTCTGCATGCCTACTACATCAGTTCCACATGCTCCAGCTTCTCAGTGCACCTCTACAAAATAGTTCCCAATATAAAATTCCCCCGTTTGTGCTTACTTTAAGATAAAAAAAATAGCTTAAAACATCTTAAATTCAAGACTCAGAGAAATAAATACTCTTTTTATATCTCTTCTGAAAAAGACCCTTAATATTCAAGGGATGAGGTTTCTTTTGTTTTCATTTCAAGATTGAATTGTTTTAGCAACATAATTTGTGTATATGAAGGCTTTAGACACAATGGTAAGATGAATACAGGTAACAAAATAGCTGCTCTAGTAAACTGTATTTGACCATACAATTATTTATAAAATCTGCAAGATTGTTGACAAATCAGCTGTGCTGTACATCAGATACCTATCAGATATCCAGTCTGCATATCTACTACTATGTATCTTTTAACCTACCTCTTCCTATTCACTCTCACCAACTCATTTTCTAGACCCTGGCATTTGCTTTAATATTTTTAATCTATGTATTTATTATCACACAACAAAAAAACTGAAAATGTTGCCATGGCTGAAATATTGTTTGACTTGAGGACATAATGCTATTTGAAATAAACCAGATACAGAAAGAAAATCATCTATTATGTTACTTACATATAGGAGCCTTAAATTTTTATTTAGATTAATTAATTTATTTATTTAAAAAAACAGTGCAGCCTGATAAATTGAATATACAATTAGTTCTTTCATTTCTATAGTTTTGTTCATTTTTCTGAGTTCATAAATGCAGATTATAACGCACATACTTGAGAGACCCTTTTACTTTGTTCCTTTATTTTTGTATTATTATTTCTTAGTTTTATTTTGTGATAGGATGGCTTTATGTTTTCCAGGGTAGTCTCACACTTTTATATTCAAACAATGCCCCACCTCAGCCTCTTAAGTAGTTAGGGCTACATGTGCATGCCATTAGCTTTGTATTTGATTAAATGCAACTCGTTGTCTTCCTATTGATCATTATTTAAACACTGAAATTACAATAGTCTTTAACCAATCATGATTTGTAACTTGATCTCTGCTTTGTTTTCATCAACAACTCTGCCATAAATAATTCATAGCTATACAAAGCATTGGCATATAAAGAACCTCGACTTTGAGCTGAACAGATTACCACTCAAATCCTGGCAAAGACACTAAATGATTGCCTCAACTTTGGCTTTTCCTATTGTACAAAAAAATAGTATGCTCTTGATATGTCTTGAGAATTAAGTAGCATCATCCATGCAAATAGGTATGTTATAATGTTCAGTAGCTGTGAGTTAAGATACTGTATTTTTCCACTTTTCAATTAATTTGAGTTCCTTTACTCCAAATGAAAATATTGGCTAGATTATCTGCAGTTGCATTTTTTATGATGCCTGTTATATACAAATGGTTGTTCTATGATGGTGTTAAGTATGTACTTTTCAATACAGATGTGATGCACAAGTAAAAGGGAGTTGAATTTAGGAAGACAAAGAAGCCATTATATTAAGTAATTATGGTTCTTCATTTTCTTTTTTTATTATCCCCTTTCCCCATTTCACCCCCACCCAGGAACTCCCAATCCCATCCCCCCTCCTCCTGCTTCTATGAGGATGTGCCCCCATCCACTCACCCACTCCCATGTCCCCACCCTCGAATTCCCTCACACTGGGGCATCCAGCCTTCATGGGACCAAGGATCTCCTCTCCCACCTAGGTCCAACAAGACCATCCTCCCCTACATAGTCAGCTGGAGCCCTGGAGTCCTCTCTATGTGCTCCCAGGCTGGTAGCTTAGACCCTGGGTGCTCTGGTTGGTTGATATTGTTGTTCTCCCAATGAGGTCACAAACCCTGTCAGCTCCTTCAGTCTTCTAATTCCTCCATTGGGAACCCCATGATCAGTTCAATGGCTAGTTGTGAGCATCCGCCTCTGAATATGTTAGACTCTTGCAGACCTCTAAGGAGACAGCTGTATCAGGCTCCTGTCAGCATGCACTTCCTGATTTCCACATCAGTGTCTACCTTTGGTGACTGTACATGGGATAGATACCCAGATAGAACAGTCTCCATACAACCGCTCCTTCAGTTTCTTTCCCCCACTTTGGTACCATGAGTATTTTGTTACCCCTTCTAAGGACTGAAGCATCCACACTTTAGTCTCCCTTCTTCATGAGATTCGTGTGGTCCGTGAGTTGTATCTTGGATATTCTGAGTTTTTGAGCTAATATCCAATTATTAGTGAGTGAATACCATGTGTGCTCTTTTGTGACTGGGTTCCTCACTCAGGATGATATTTTTTAGTATAGTGCTGTCAAAGATGAAACACATACTAAGGAGTTGTGTGTTTTCTAATTAGATTTCAAACTCTTGAACATTGCCTAAATCCTGAAATCCTTAGAGAATTAAATTTAAATTTCTAACCTAAGTGGTAAAAAAACAATTTCTTTTGAATTAGCATTTCATGTAACCCTTCACTTGTGTGATTCTAGAATATAGATATCTGTCAAAAGAATTTACCAATCTTTATCAACTAAAGATATGGTTGTGTTCTGAAGATTTTCTTAGCATATACTGTGGATTTGATTCTCTTTTTCTGTTTCTTTTTTGCTTACTATTTCAGCCATTATAATTTTTGTAGTTATTGAGTCAAAATTTAAAATTTTCATTATAGCATATATCCTGTCTCTAATTTGTATTTTTCCACTGCTCCAGTATTTATGATTTATATTTTCTAATCTTTACTCTAGACCTTGAAATTCTCTAGCTATATCCAAAACTGACACTGATGTAAGAGCTAGTGTATTCCTCTTATAGACATAAACCATAGTTCCTGATGCTCACCCAAGCTCTGTGCAAAGAAGTAAAATCCAGTTTGAAAACATAACCTCAAAATTCTGTTGTGATAAAAATAAATGAAGCTAAAGTCATTGTAGATCTTTCTATTTTTGTTAAGTAAAAGTGACTCATGTTGTCCATTTTGTAAGGTCTTCAGAATATCTACATGTTTCAAAGGGAAACTTACCTCAAATATAAAGTGACCTTCACAATGTACAGCTCTGTTTGGTTTGTTACTTTACAATGATGAGTGGTTAAATCATGGTTCAGTTATGTAAACCAAGGAAAAATTCATACTGATACTTGAAATGTTTTACCAAGCCTCTCTTAATATTTGAAATTCATTCCTTTGGGGCCACATTTTAGAATTCATAAAGCAGCTAATGATTATTTTTATAATTATATGAGTCAGGCACCTGTAATCAAAATTTATTTTAGTGAAGATGAATGAAGTACTAGAATAAATCAGTCTTAAGGACAGACTCTTTAGTCATTTTTACTTCACCTAGGTAGTTTGAAACTTCAGGAGCATAGTAGCTACTAGAACACTACAATAATTTTCTGAAATATTATTATTCTTTAAAATAGGGACCACATATCACGATACATAGATGTGGTTTTTTTGAGAGCCACCTGATTGACTAAATAAATATTGAAATTATTTAATAACTAGTGAAATTTATAGCAATGTTTTCTGCAGTCCCGTATTACTTTTATAGTGACTGGACTATGTTGAAATCTAGGGCAAGGCCTAAGGTGGCAAAAATTTTATTCAGTATACAACTAAGTTTTACAAACACTTCTGTCACGTCCAGATACAAAAGTGTGTTCCTTTACTGTTGTCAGACCAGCAGTTACAGATGAGAAACACAGACTGGAGGTGCTGGAATAAACGTGATAAAGAACTCATGAGAAGAACCAGCAATAGGCTGGGAATGGCAGGTTTCAATTATTGAGATAATTATCTAACTGTAACATCTTACAGAGGGAAAATGTTGAATGTTTGAGAATAGGAGCTAGCAAACCCTTTATTGTGAACTGACTGGAAATCAGAAGACTTGGCTTTCTGTAGGTCTGTGCCTTGTCAACCTTGTTACATTTTCTATTCATATAAACACTGAGATTGTCCATTGTATGCTTGACAGGAAGGTCTTGGTTGCTCTATAAGGTTGAGATTAACCTTGTCAAATGGAAGTAAAAGGGTGACTCCATTTGGAAGCATCTTAAAAGCTAAACTAATTCACTCTGAATATAGGTATTTGTGAAGCTCCTGTTTTGACGACCTTCACTCACCCTGATTGGGATAGTTAAATTGCAATCAAAACTATCCAAAGTGTCAGCGAAGTGTTTCTGAAGTGTCTTTTCTTGTAGAAATAAAGATCTGTTTATGCATTGGATGATGAAGTTAAAGAAATATCTCAAAGTATTTGTGAAAAGGATTGAGAAAGCAGCTACCCTGTAAACTTGCCCTGCATGTCTATTTTCTACTGTTCACTTTAATTATTCTTTTTTGTGTCCCTTTTTTTGCATCACATTTCAATATCTGAGGTAGGTTTTTTAATGAATCTGTGCCTAGAGTTAAAAAGAAACAGGTTTCATTGAATAAATAGTTTTTACTCTCTTTAACTTCTAATGACTGATTAAAATTACATTCGCATTAACCCATGTTGACTTTATGTATTTTGTTTTCTTTGTTGTATCTATTGAGTTTCATAGCATGCCTAAGGTAAATATTTGAGGATATATAAAAGAAAATCTCAGTAACTTCTATGCAATTGATTAGTGTATTGCTTGACTCAAGTAAAGGTTTCATTTGCAAGCATTATAAAACATTGTGAGATAACATTAAAAAAATGTGTTTTAAATCAGAAATTAAAAACATGATTTTTCAGCTTTTAGAAAGCTGAAATAACTACTTCTTTACTTTGTGATTCTTAACTTTGGCCACATACATTACCGATGAATAAATATTGCACTAGACACTTGAAAACCATTATACTCTGTAATATTCACACCCCAGTGAGGTTGGTAATATTAATTCTGTTTTATGGACAAGAAGATAGAACACTAAAGTTAAGTACAAAGTTAAATGCAGGGAGAGAATGAGAAACTCAAGTCTTTGAACTCTGTGTCCTTTCCTCTGTTCAATGACAACAATGTGTCTTGAAGGGACTCAGGAGCTGAATGAATGAAATGGATCAGTGGATGGAGAGAAAATTGAACAGACTATTTCATTATTCACTCCTAACATATTATCAACTTGAAATGTCTGAAATTCTCTAGGAGACAATTATTTTCACCAAATAGGAAGGATATCTTCAGAAGAAGCTAGAGAGTTATTTGAACTTAATTACTATGAATATTCCCAGAAGATGTTTATTTATTTATTACATTTAAAGGTTAAAACCTATTTATAATCATTGGAGACATTATTGTTTCTAGTTAATATTTATTTATTTTAAATTTATCTTCTTTTATATTTCTAAATCAATAATAAACATTTTTTAAAATGACCTCAGTTAATTAATTAAGCCTCCAGAAAATGATATGTATGCCAACGCCAGTAACTTAAATGTAGCCAAGCGTCCTCTTTTATGACTGTGGTTATAACTCAGGGAAAGAATCAACAGTATATAAGAATCTGTGAGTAAATTTTGTGATTCCAAAATATTCTTTTCTTCCTCTCAACAAGTTTGTCTAAAACTGGAATACATTTCAGAAGTCTTAACTTCATCTTCCATCTGTTTTCCAAACAAAAGAAAGGACAGCTACATATATATTTCTGTTTTTGTTTTCTTTTTGTTTATTGGTTGGAGACAAAGTCTCATGCTGCTGCCCAGAATGGCCTCACACCCATAGTATGCCTGCATTAGCCTCCAGAGTGCTGATTTTAGAAGTACAAGCCATCATGCCTGTCTCAATAATTCCACTGGTAAAAGGATTTATTTTCATTTCTATAAGATTAGATGAAATTAAATTCTATAGATTCAGCTTAGCTTATGACATAAGAAAGAAATATTAAGTCTTTATTGATACCCACCCCCCTCCCAAATTTATTGGTTTTTCACTCAGTTCTCACCACTTTTATTATGTAAACCCTTCCAACCATGACTCAGGATCCATGTTTAAAGTGGAAATAAGTACATTCTTCTTTTAAAGCATACTAAAATTAGAATCATGAGTAATTTAAAACTTCTAATTAGGTAATGTGAGCAAGGGTTCTTGAAGATTAAAAGTTCACTGGACACCAACATGAACACACAAAACAAACAAAGCAATTAAATTAGGTTGTTTCACAAATTTAGACTGAAGTATAATATGAGATATAATCTGATTATTAAATAATTCAGAAGTATAAACTAATATATATTTTATGGTTTAGATTTTATAGTCTAGAGAAAAGCCATTTTTGTCTCAACAGAATGGATCAGAATACAATCTGTACATAAAAATATGGACAGTTGAAATACCTGCACATGAGTGTCGTAAATGTCTGTGTGAATACTTAAGGGCTTAAGAGCATACACACCATAGATTATCATTTAACATAAAAAGAGAAGAGTAGCATGTTACATCGCCAAGGAGAAGATGATGGTGTCTCTTAGACACATTTCAGAAATTGCAACCCAGAAAAGAAATGCAAGTATAATCTCATTGGATATACAATATTTTTCAGTGGATATATATTTTCTGTGTCCTCCAAGTGATAGTAAGTATTCTGAGGAACTCTAATTCTGCCAAGGTCAAAGCCTCTTGCATTTTATGACCTGACTTTTGCATAAATTCACCCTATGCGAGAATTGATAATCAATAGCTTTTGCATATTCAGCACTGCTTTAAAGATCAAAGAAGACAATTAATTTTATGATGAACATTTTCATTTTATAAATAAGGAAAATGAAGGTAGTAGAAGTTTGAGCTTTTTGGGTTAAGCCATCATGCTTTCCTGAAATATTCAAAATTGTGAATTTTCATTTTCTTCATTTTGTTTGTCTTTGCTACTTTTGGATACATGCAAAAGATGGTCACACTCTCCTAGACATTCTTGAATCCTAGGTTCATCACTGTTAAGTGCACGCTTTGGGCTCAAAGTGGGATAGGAAAGAGGAAGAATGATTTCTTCTATGAGTATACCCATGAACTGAGTCTAATGAACTTTGATATAGACATTTTACTTTTTTACAATGCACTTTTGAGAATCCTTAGACACACTTAGCATAAGAGAAAACCAACTTCCATAGCCCATGTTCTAACAAAACAAGAAGGCTAGATTTAGAGATTGTCACTATTAACTAATGACAAGTTAGTATCACATCTTCAGATTGGCTAGTAAGTGTAAGTTCAAAGACCATAAAAGTAGCAGATCTAGGCCATGGCAAGGAATACCAAAGGAATTGTTGGAGTCTTATGCCCTTCTAAATGAATGCCTTTGTCATGGGAGTGAAGAAGTGAACAAAACTACAGTTTAGACATGAATCCTACCTGAATAAAAGCTTCAGAATTAGATCTCTAGAGTTCTGTGGTAAAATGGCTTTTACTCATTCCCTAACTTCAGCCCTTCTCCTAAGTGATTTTAGAACTACATCTTTGGAATTGCGTGTTGAATCCCAGGGCTTTGCTGATCTTTTAAGGAAGGCTGTTTCTTCTAAGTAAGTGAATAGAATCTTTATCTGAGATTGTGATATAAAATCCCAAGCTACATGAAATATAAAAGTCAGTCGATATGGCTAGCTAATCTTATGGCCATGGTACTACCACTGTGGAAGACCTTAACACCTGGGAACAAATGGAGAGAATAATTACGTCTTCCAAGAAATAATTATTGAATTTTCCTTTTTAGAATCCCCATCCTCCCCAACAGTTGCTTATGAGAGTAGTTAACTCCAGCTTTCTTTTCATAATTATTCAATAAAAAGTGACACTTTTCCTTCTTCTTTTTATCACTTTCCTTCTTTTGGGAACATGCCAAAACTTACTTGGTCAGGGCAGGCTTTTCAAGATACTCTTATATTATTAGCCTTTCCTCAGAAAGTTAACAAGTTAACAGTCTCTCTCTCCCTCCCTCCCTCCCCCTCTCTCTCTCTCTCTCACTCTCTCTCAGTCTCTCTCCTCTCTCCCACGCATGCACCCATGCTCACACACACTTCTGCCACGTCAGTGATGCACATAGTAGTTCTTTCTTCCTCTACTCCATCTTCTTTTTTTTTTCTGGGTATTTTCTAAGATTTACTGGTTACCTTCCCTATGATTTTCCTTTTAAAATTCTAATAAAATTGACTTAAAGTAACACAATTTAAATATATTTGAATTTGCTAATCTTTACAACTACACTTTGAAGACATATATGTGCATGTGGTCCTTTATAAATGAGGAAAATAGACTTTAAGAGACTAAGTACCTGTTATAGGTTGAGACAGATATGAGTAGTTGAACCAGGATTCAATTAAGCATACGTTCAAACTCAAAATTCATCCCACATGTAGAACTAGAACACTAATACTCACATCAAAAATAAAGTTAAATGAAGGCAGGAGGTTAAAGCTCGACAACAAACCAAAAATTTGTACTTATCAGGCATACAGTGATGCATCCAAATTAAGATAGTTTGGTTCATTCATTGTTCAGAAGAATGCTATGAGTATACTATTCATGAATTTTAGAATTTCAGTATTGGTTAGGGTATTAATTTTCTCACTAGTGTGAAAAAGATATCTGACAAGAACTTAAGTGATGATAGGTTCATTTTGGTTTATACCTTGAAGGTATGCAGTCTATTACAGCAGAGAAGTCAAGGTAACAAGATCAGAGGGTAGCACCTCACAATGCACACAGTGAAGGAGTTGAGAATGAACAGAAAGTATGCCCAGGTTATAAAACCTCAAAGTCTGTCCCAAGTGATCTACCTTTCCATCATCCCTTATAACCTTCTCAAGCACTCCCAGCAGGTAGCAACGAATGCTCAAACGCATATGCCTGTGAGCTATATTTTATATTCAAACAAGAGCACTAAGTACAATGATACACACCTGTGATTCCAGTACTTGAGAGGCTGAGGCAGGAGCATAATAAATTCAAGGTTTGTGTGGGAGATATAATAAATTAAAGGCCAAACCTAGATGACTTAGTGAGAATCTGTCTATAAATGGTGGGGATAAACGTTAATTATGAACTTTCTTATTGTGTGCAAAGCTCTGGATTCATTCTCCAACTAGGACAATAAAATTTAAATGTAGGTCTGAAACTCTCCGTAAAGTAAGTTGACTTAGAGAAGAAGTGAGTGTATTTTTTGTACAACAGCTGCAATAGCAGAAAACAAATCTCCTATTAAACATAAAATCACTGCATTTGTATTATTTCCTAGCAAAATATTATAATGGAGTATGTTTCATAAGTTGTCCTTGTTTGTGTCTATCAAACCATAAAGAATACATTTTACTTTCTAATATTTATAAAGTTAGGATTTTAAAGAATGAAGGCTGTGTTAACTCCCACAAATATTGCTAAGTGATGAAAATAAATTGAAACAGGTTTTAGAAAGTAATCACTTTATACATGTGAAGGGATATCACACTTATACAGAGCTAGAATGTAAAATATTTGGAACTGAAATAATTACAAGTACAGCACAAATATGTAACTTATGTCCCCACCCGCAATGGGTTGTATTGATCTACTCAGTATATTTGTTTGAAAGAAAGCAATATGTCCCATGTACTCTGTACCTGTTAAACACTTTCCAGGGCCCAATGGTTTCCTTCACTCTATATTTAAAGGAAGGCTGGAGTCTATTCCAAACAGAACTGTGGGAATGGAAAATAGTCAAAAATCTTGTGCTGTGAAATTACTGGAGAAACAGAGAGCTGTTTGCCCAGACAGGCAAGTAATCACTACCAATTGCTTGAAGTATTAAGAAGAAGAAATAGGTAGACAATTTTATTAAAATCATATATTTTCAAATACTGAAAATCACTTATTGCTGAGTTACCTCTGAATGTAAGACAAGTCATTAACAATAATCAGGTATTTATTTCCTTGAATGTCTATAAATATTTTCATCACCCCAAATGTTTGGGACTTTATACCATTTAGCCCTGTAGGCCTAATATATCCCACCCACCCTCAGAAAGAATAACAATGATTTGACAACATGGAACATATATACCAAACCATAAAAGGAAGTATTTCACATGTTGGCTTCAATGTGGTTCCTGTTACATAAAATTTTCACTGATACTATTAACTTTTATTTCTCTATGAACAGTTTCTGAATGGTGTGTTATAGAAAGAGGTTTTATCTTGTAGAGTTTGGGAACAGGCCATTCTATTTCCTTCCAAATGGAAAAATCAAATGTTCCATGACTCACATGCTGTCAAATGCCTTCTACATGGTTGTGTTTATGGCCACACACAGGCTATGGACTTGTGCAAAAAAGGTCAAGGGGTTGAGAATAAGAGCCTGAACGCTAAGTTCTTCAAAGAGTGTATTGGAAATTCAAGTCCATTGATGTTGAGAGATATTAATGAACAATGATTGTTAATTACTGTACCTTTGACATTGCTGTAGGTGATGGTGGTGGTCATGGTGGTAGTGGTGGTAGTGGTGGTAGTGGTGGTGGTGATGGTAGTGTCAGGGTGTGTGTGTGTTTCTCTTCATTTTTTTTGTTGGTGTAAAATTATTTATTGACTGTGTTTTCTTGGGTGTAATCAATCTCTTTGGGTTGGAGTTTTCCTTTTGGTTTCTTCTGTAGGGCTAGATTTGTAGTAGATATTGTTTAAATTTGGTTTCATCAAGGAATATATTGTTTTATCCATCTATGTTGATTGAAAGCTTTGCTGGGTATAGTACTCTTGGCTTGCATCTATCATCTCTTAAAGACTCAAGACATCTGCCAAGGACATCTGTCTTTTAAAGTCTCTGATGAGAAGTCAGGTGTGAGTCTAATATATCTGCCTTTAAATGTTACTTGACATTTTTCACTTGCAGATTTTAATATTCTTTCTTTGTTCTGTACATTTAGTGTTTTGATTATTATGTGGTGGGAGAATTTTCTTTTCTGAGACAATTTATTTAGTGTTCTATTAGGCTTCTTATATATTTACAGTCATCTCATTCATTATGGTAGGAAATTTTTCTTCTACGAAATATTTTCTCAGTCTTTGAACTGGGAATCTTCTCCTTCTATTCCTATTATTCTTATGTTTGTTTTTTCATAGTGTCCCAGATTTCCTGGTTGTTTTGTGTCAGGCTGCACTGTCTAGTCTCAATAGAAGATGCACCAAGTCTTATGCAGTTATGTCAGTTCTATTTGATGTCCATGGGAGGCATCCCCTTTTCTAATGAGAAACAGAGAAGGAACAAATGGAAGGTAGCTGGTAGGGAAGGACTGAGAGGTGAAGAAGGAGGAAAAACTGAAGTAAAGTAAATTACGTGATTACTTTTTAAAAATGAATCTATTAACAGCCTCCCTCTTACCAAATCTCAGGAAACTTTACAGATGAATAGTAAAGAGTTGTAGAGGTAAGAATGGGAAGAGGTTCTGTCACGTACTGGCTCGTGGACATGGCATGGTGGCCATTGCACTCATGAACTCACAGCACCTGGTATTATCTACACAAGATGAAGTCAGCCAAAAATTCCAATATAGGTGCAATTATTGAGCTGTGGGCATAATCGCATCCAGGAGTTACTAACAATAAATCAGAATACTGCTGGGGAAAGGAGAATCACTGTGCTTTGAGGTAGAATAGCCACTGGTACAATTCCCACACTGCATTGGATAGTTCCATATTCACATGCATATATAGACATCACTAAATGGGCTTTGTTAGTTACAGAAAGATAGATAGGTAGATAGATAGATAGATAGATAGATAGATAGATAGATAGATAGATAGATAGATAGAAAAATACTTGAATTTGAGAGGAACATGTTCAAGAAAATATGGGGACACTGGAGAGGAGAATGTTAGATGGATATGGTTCTATTTTATTGAATACATACATAAGGTTGAAAAGAACAAATACTGTTTAATGGCTATTCAAACAATGTGGCACAAGTAATTGTATTATGAAGGTTTCTTTAAAATATTCACATTGTGATTAGGACTAACTTGAGGCAAATATGCAAATCCTTCTATTCTATAAATAAACCTTGGAACTTCTCCTCTATATGTAAAAGTAAATATGTGAGGACCCATCTAGAAAAATAATTTTGTATGCTTAGCTCCCAAATTTCTATAATGTTCAAATGCCTATAAAATATTTTGATGTGATATTTATGTTTTATTGTATTTCAGGTGAAAATTCTGAATATTAGAAGTATAAGAAATTGACAATTTTCCTGATATAGCATATAGAATACTTGAAAATTGGTATAAATAAACTGTTTATAATATGAAATCATATAGAATAGAATTATCAGAGACAAGCCCTAAGGTGTTTAAGTGGCTGAAGCTTTAAATGCACTCACCATTTTCTCATGCACAGAGTGAGAAGGGGAAGGAGAATGACCTTACATAAGACAAATTATCTTTCACGTTGAAATTCAAGGACACACAACCTGAGTGCCCTCAGTCTACTAATAACACTCTCCAGAATGTGTGAATGCCAGCCCTGGAAAGCCAAGCAGAATTCCTGTGCTAATATAATTGATAATCAGTAATGAAGCCCTCAGAGTTTAACTCACCTAAAAATAAATTGACATAAAGGAATCTCTAAATAATAATATCCAGTAATATAAAGCTGAAGTAAGCTTTGGGAGTTTATTTGAAGTAAAGGCATGTACTTAAGTTAAAATTCTATTTTAATAATAAATTGTTATTTCATGAATATTGAGTACCAGATGACATGCTAAAATTATTGTAACATATTCGTATTTGTCTATATGTTATCATATATAGTATGTATAATTCAACACTCACAATAATCTTATGAAGCTGATGTAAGTCTCAATTCACTTATGAAAAACCTGATACTCATGGGCATTTATAAATTCATCCCACAACCATAGAGAAAAAAGGAGATTGAGGCCTAACATCTACCACAGACCACCTTTGACTGAAATCTACAAAGAGATTAACATATACACAGAAAATAATCTTTAGCACAGGTGACTTTCACTTTTATTTTATTTATTGTTATTGAAAATAAATTTTTCTCACATAATAGATTAGTTACCCCTTCATCCATTATTACCAGCTCCGTGCTATATCCCCTCCCTCCTTCCAGATATAACCCTTTCTGCCTCTCATTACAAACCAAATAGGATATAAAAGCCCAAGCATGACATTTTGAGACAAGGAACCTCCAAAGTTGCTGTGGAATTCATTTTCAATTGGCCATCTACTGCTGAGCATGCACTGGACTTTATGAGTAGTTTGTTTCACCAGTGAGACTCCTTTGGAGAAAACTAAATTTCATTTTCAAGTTTTTATCAATTGGAGATAGTTTCTGGGCTAGGGATGCGGACATGTTTGCCCTGCCCCTTTCAGCCATAGGATTCTTACCATTGCAGATCCATGCACGCCCTGAGCATGCTGCCTCCGTCTCTGTGAGTAGATATGTATGTCAGGTCTGTTTTTATATAGAAGACTGTGTTTTCTGGCTTTTACACACACTCCAACTCCTCTTCTACAGGATCCACTGAAGCTGGAATAGAGAGGAACGTAATGGAGACAGTCTTTTTAAGGCTGAGTTTTGCAAGATCTCTAGCTCTCTGCATAAGGTCCCTGTATTTTTCGCATCTGCTACAAAGGGAAGCTTCTCGATGAAAGCTAAGCAAAGCCCTGATCTATGAATATAGTAGAATGTCATTAAGGGTCACATTTATTGCTATGTTCCTCTAATAGAACAGTAATATTTGGTTTTCTCATAAATCCCAGGGCAATCTGTTCTCAGGTTTTTGGTCACTCAAGCAGAATCAGGTATGGGGTCTAACTTCTATAGCTGACCTCAGTCAAAAAAGATATGGCTTGGTCATTTCCACAAGCCTTGTACCACCATTTCACTAGCATACCTTTTAAGCAAAGATACCATTATAGATCAAAGGATTTGTTGTTATATATGTTTCTCCTTTGGTAGAATTTAATGTACCCCCCAGCACCAAGACTACTAACCCAGAGGTCTGAAGGCTCTCTGCAGGTATGAGCTTGATTTTTCCATATTTAATGTGTGGTGTACGCACTGTACTCAGCAATGGGACCTTGCTGTCAGTTTGTGGAGTGTATCCTGTAATATTTTCAACATCCTGGTTTGTTTGAGGGTTACATGGGACACCTTTGACTAACAACTAAATTAGATGAAACCAGTTCCTGATAATGGAAACTTCATTTGGTTGCAAGAGAAATCCAACTGGGACTCTATTTCCCCTGTTATTTGGTAATTTTCCTTAGATCGCCATATATACATGGACGTTTCTACTGCGTTAGATACTACCCCTCAAATGCCACTTAATTTTAGCTATTTTGCCATATGCCCCCTCATTCTTGGTACTCCAGTTCCAACTCCCATCTTGTCCATATATAACTACGTATTCTATTTTTTTCCCTAGGAAGACTTTTCTCTACCATTTAGTCTCTTACCTCTGTGGCTATATAAATTGTAGGTTGATTATCATTGACATAACAGTTAATACCCACTTATAAGCCCATACATATCATAACTGTCTTTCTAGACCTGTGATATCTCACTCACAATGATGTTTTCTAGCTCTATACATTTACCTGAAAAGTTTTTTAATAGCTGAATAGTACTCTATTATCTATATGTACCATATTTTCCTTATTCATCTGTTGAGTAATATCATGTTGTTTCCAATTTCAGAATATTATGAATAAAACAGCCATGAATAATAATGGCTAAATGTCCCTTTAGTAGGATGAAACATTCTTTGCATTTATGCCCCAAAGTAATATGGTTGGATCTATGGATGGATCAATTCCCATCTTCCTGAGGAACCAACAAACTGTTTTGCAGGTTTTCACTCTCACAGTCAATGATTGAGTGTTCCCCTTATTTCACATTTTTGCCAGCATGAGCTATCACTTTTTTATTGATCTTTACCATTCTGACAGGTGTAAAACTAAATGTCTATGTAGTTTTTATTTCCATTGCTTTGATGACTAAGAGTTTTGAATATTTCTTTTTATCATAATTATATTTTTCATTATTTAAAACAAATTTGAAAGCAAATATATTTTGATCATATTCTTCCTCTCTCCTTAGTCCCTCCAGATCCTCTCCTTATTGGTACTCCCTTCACAAAAGAAACAGTAACCTGATACAATGACAAAACCCTCCAAAACCAAGAAACCTAAAAATCAAAATGAAACTATACCAGAATAGAAAAAAATTAGAAAACAGTCAGTATCTTTGGTTTCTTCATCAAAAAGAGGTCTATAGGTACATGCTTGTGTCTGGGTCTTCAATTTGATTCCTCTAATTGGTGTGTTTGTTTTGTGCCACTATCCTGTTGTTTTTATTACTAAAGCTTGTAGAAGTTAGACACAATTCTTCTTCCCAGTACCATACTCCCTGAAATAAGACTCAGGCTCAAAATATATTTAAAGATACATTGGCTTATGGCTAGGCTCTATTCTGACTAGATCATAACTTAGATAACCCAATTATTTTAACTTACACTCTGTTCATTTGTGCTCAGGTACCATCCATCCATTTCCTCACATCTACTGGGGCAGGTCTCTTGCCTTGCTCTAGTGAAGAATTCTTTCTCTTTCCAGATGTCCCACCTCCCATTTCTTGCCTAAGCCATAAACTAAGAGCTTTAAATTGACAGATGATGTATCCGTACAGTACACAAGATATTCTCTCTCTAAAATAATTTGAGGTCAAGGATGGTGATACTTCCAGTACTCCTTTGATATTCAGGATTATTTTAAGCTATCCTTAGTTTTTAATTTTACTGTATGAATTTACAAATTGTGCTTTCAATCTCTGTCAAGAACCATGTTGAGATTTGGTGGGATTGCATTGATTCTGTAGATTCCTTTTGGTAAGATGGCCAGTTCTACCATATTAGTTAATCTTACCAGTTGATGAACATAAAAGATCTTTCTATCTTCTGATATTTTCAATTTCTTTCTTCAGTGTCTGTATGATTTTATCATATAAGTCTTTCACTTGCTTGATTAGAATGTACCCCCAAGACATTGTTTGAGGCTATTGTGAAGGGTGTTGTTTCCCTGACTTCTCATACAGTCCCTTTGATATTTGTATATAAGATAGCTACTGATTTTTTGAGTTAATATTGTATCCAGCTACATTGCTAAAGGTGTTTACCAGCTGTAGGACTTCCCTGGTGATATTTTAAGGTCACATAAATACTATTACATAAACTGCATATACACTTTCTTTGACTTCTATCTTACCAAATGTTACCCCCTTGATCTCCTTCAGTTATCTTATTACTCTAGCTAAGATTTCTAGTACAATATTTAATAGGTGTGGAGAGAGTGGACAAAAACATCGTGTTCCCAATTTCAGTAAAATTTCTTTGGATTTCTCTTCATTTAATGTGATGTTGGCTATGGGCTTGCAGTAAACTGCCTTTATGATGTTGAGGTATGATACTTGAATCCCTAATATCTCCAAGACTTTGATTATAAAGCGGTGCTGGATTTTGTTAAAGGTCTTTTCTTTATCTAGTGAGATGATTATGTTATAATTTTAACTTTAGTTTGTGTATATGGTAGATTACTTTTAATGATTCTTGTATGTTGAACTATCCCTGTGTCTCTGGGATGAAGCTTACTTCATTCATGGTGGATGACATTTTGATGTGCTCATGGAGTCAGTTGGCAATTATTTTATTGAGAATTTTGCATTTCAGTTCATAAGGGGCAATGGGTCTGTAATTCTGCATATTTGTTTGGTATTTATATGGTTTGTGTGTAAGGGTAACTGCTGTCCCATAAAGAAGAACTGAACAATGTCTCTTCTGTTTCTATTTTGTGGAAGAATTTGAGAAATATTGACACTAACTCTTCTATGAATGTCTAGTATAATTTTGAGCTAAAACCATCTGCCCCAGTTTTCTTTTGTTGTTTTTGTTGTCGTTGTTATAGTTTGGTTTGTTGGTTTTCGTTTGTAGGCTTTTAATCACTACTTCTGATTCACTAGGTGTTTTATGTCTGAATAATCTGCTTATCTGATCATGATGTAACTATTATGGAGAAAATTATTCACTTTTTGATTTTTCAGTTTGGTAGAATACATGGTTTAAAATAATGTCCTTAACATCTCTAGATTTCCTCAGTGTCTGTTATTATGCCTTCCCCAATTTTTCTCTAATTTTGTTCACTTGTATATTTTTCTTGACAATTATCCAATTTGGCTAAGGGTTTCTTTTAAATCTTATTTTTTTCAAAAACTAACTTTTTTCATTGATTATTCATATTGTATTTTTGTTGTTTTTCTTTTTAATTGATTTCATTCAAGAGCTTAATTATTTTCTCACCATCTACTAATTTTGGTTGTGATATCTTCTTTTGTTCTAGAGCTTTTAGGTGTGCAGTTAAGTGACTATTATGAGACCTGTTCAATTTCTTTGTGTAGGCACTTGGTGCTGTGAGCTTGCCTGTTAGAACCACCTTCACTGTATCTTATAAGTTTACTTATGTTGTATTTTTGTTGTTTTAAAATATTACAAAGTCTTTTATTTTTTAATTTCCCATTTTAATTAACCCATTTTTTTACTCAGTAGTGAATTGTTCAGTTTTGGTGTGTTTGTTAGCTTTCTGTAGTTGCTATACAGCTTCAGTCCATAGTTGTCAGATTATATGTGGGACATGGTTTGATTGTTTTGTATGTGTTGATACTGTTTCATGTCTTGGTATGTGGTCCATTTTAGATAAATAGATGAGGTGTTGAAAAGAAGGTATACTCTTTTGTGTTTGCATGAAATGTTCTGTAAATATTTTAAGATCACTTATGACACCAGTTAGCTCTGGTAATTCTTTGTTTAGTTTCTGTATGGATGACTTGTCTATTGATTAAACACAGATATTGAAGCCACATCCTATCAGTTTGTGGCAATAAGTGATAAGCTATATTAATATGTTTTATAAATTTGAATATCCTTGTAGTTTGCACATATATGTAAGATCTGCAATGTCATCTTGGTAGGTTTTTCTTTGATGAGTATTCTGTGCCATTTTCTATCCCAACAAGTTTTGGGTTGATATTAGCAAGTTTTGTCAGATATTAACATGGATACACTTGTTTACTTCTTAGGTCCATTTGTTTTTAATATCTTTTTTTCATTCTTTTACACTGAGGTAGTGTCTAACCTTGATATTCTGTGGTACAGCAGAAAGATTGATCCTGTTTTCACATCCATTCTGTTCATCTGTCTTTTATATGGTAGACGTGAGAGCATTGATTTTGAGAGTTATCATTATTTGTTTGTTGATTCCTGTTAGTTTCTTCTCAGGCTGTTTTTCCTGTCTTTAGATTTGCTGACATGATATCATAATACTTTGAGCTCATCTTTAAATTATATTTTCATCAAACCTTTTTTTCCTTGCTGATGGCCTGTTTTGTTTTGTTTTGGGGGGGGAGATGGTCTCATGTATATCTGGATGACCTCCATTCATTGTGTAGCAGATGCTGACCTTGGACAGCTAATACTACAGCCTTTATACCCCTGAATGATTGATGATATTTGTGCACCACTGGGTTTTATGTTGTACTGAAATGGAGATCAAGGTTCCATACCAGCCAACTACTCTACCTTCCAACTTATACTCCCAGCCCCTCTTTCAAAGTTCTGTCAATCAAATTTTGACA
Organism: Grammomys surdaster; assembly: GCF_004785775.1. NCBI lineage: Eukaryota > Metazoa > Chordata > Mammalia > Rodentia > Muridae > Grammomys > Grammomys surdaster. The sequence goes on along the minus strand of NW_021604744.1, from coordinate 3,846,254 downwards.
CTGCAGAAAAAAAATATTCTCAACCAGAGAGAATATGCATTGGCCTACTCCCTGTTACTAGCTTGGAAGCAAGTATAAATTCAGAGAGCTCAAGGCCATCGCTGCTACCAGGACTGATGGCACAAGGGACTCATTACTCTCATTTTGAATTCTCAGCTGCTATTTTTTCTTATTGTTTGTGTTCAAATATCAGGGGAGGTTTTGCTTTTAAAAGTATCCCTGTGGTTTTTAGTAATTAAAGAAAAACAGGATATATAATTATAAGTACCATTGACACTAAACTCAACTTTAGGAACTATGTAATATCTTGGGTTAAAAAAAATACCGAGGCATGTGTTTTTACTACATTTATGCATTGGGGGGTATCACTTTCATAGACAGTCTTTTTTCTCTTATGAGGGAGCATGTGGCAATTGATAAAGCTTTAAAATAATGTGTGATGTTTACCAATTTTTCTCATGTGACTTCCACTGTAGCAGACTGAAGCTTAGTAAAGACAACAATATGCTATGTTAGCATACTGTTGGGTAAGTCAGCATTCCTCCTGGTCAGTTTGTGTGTTCTAGTCTTCCTTGGCAGGCTAAGCCAAAGATGATAAGAACAGTGGGTAGTTATTTCAAATATCTCTGTGCTTCATGCACAAGATGTTGAAAGAATTTATTTACTTCACACATGTTCCTATTGGCATATATACAATGTCAACTTTAGACAAAGGACTTGTCTTCATTTCACAATGTCTAGTAAATATTCCATCATGTAATAAATTGATTTCTAAATGCCTCTCTCATTCTCTTTCTCTCTCTCCTCTGTGTGAATGTGTTTCTGTGTGCTTAAACATTTGAACTTCATATTTTTAGAGCCTTTGAGAGATGTAGTCATAATGTAAGGTGATTAACATTTGGGGAGAATGTCAGATATTCTATTGAGTTGGGGTTTGGAACCCTGACATTCAATATTACTGAGTTATCAGAAAGCAAGTTGGTTACAATAATGATAATAATAGTTTTTGTGGTTGTATTACACAGATTTTCTCTCAAGCACATGCTTTAATGATATCTACTCTGGTGGGTTTCAGGAGAGAAAGAACTCAGTTAACTTTAATGGGCAGGCAACTGAGAGTTTGACCAAGCTCCAGTGAGTATATTATATCATAAATTGGACTTCTTTTTTTTTTTAATCATTTGTATTTGGAGGAGAGAATCATGAGGGTGGGAGTGATCATGGGAGGACTGGGAAACAAGTGTGATCGGGGTGCATGTTGCTGTGACTTTCCCAAAGAATCAGTAAAAATATTATGTTACAAAGAATAGTTTTTTTTACTAAATCCTATCTATTTACAGTGAATGCCTCATACATACACACACAGACACACACACGGATGCACACACACTCATGCACACACACGCACACACACACACACACACAGAGAGAGAGAGAGAGAGAGAGAGAGAGAGAGAGAGAGAGAGAGAGAGAGAGAGAGGCTACAGATAGGAACATAAGCCAAAGGAGATGCCTTTTTCAAAATTGTGGTTTTCACAAGCTTTCCTTATGAATTTATTATTGTTGTTTCCACAGCAATGGATACCTTCTACTACAGGCTTCACATCATGTTAATTATAACTGGTTTCTCTATGGACTATGGGTGACATGAAGTCTTCTCATCATGTTAATTACAGCTGACTTCTCCATCGACGATGGGTAACTTGAAGGCTCAACAGCTTCTCATTTATCTGCAGCATCAGTGTTTAGCACAGCTTTTAGGATTAACACTAGTACATGTTTTGGACTTTTTCAAACAATAACAAAATTAGGGCCAGTTTCTTGGGGAAAAAATATATATATATATATTTGGGTTTCGCCTATTTCTTGCAATCTTTCTGTGCATAACTTAAGCACAAATAAAATTTAAAAATCTGTATATGAAGTAACCCCTATAATCTTTGTTCTTTAAGTAACGACAAAACAGTCATTTATTTTCACCACACTAAATAAATTAACTATGTTCTTATTATAGAATCACCATGGTATCTGGGCTCTTAACTGAAACCAAATTAATTTATTGAAGGAAAAAAATATGCATTCTCAATTTAGGTGTGCCGTCATGAAAGCAGAGCTTTGTTTTCCTGTCCTGTCCTATGAGAATGTACAAACTGTAAACATTAAATGTGTTTGGATCCACTTTGAAGGAATAGGCAAGTTTGATTAAATATTACACAACTCTATCTTCCTCATTTAACATATATATATATATATATATGTGTGTGTGTGTGTGTGTGTGTGTGTGTGTGTGTGGCTTCGTCTTAAAACTAAGTGGTGAATGATATCAAACATACAATTTTCTAATGAAGTCACCTGCCGCATTTGTTTATACAGTTATCCTTTGTGACCAATCCTCTAGTGGTCAAAGACAAAATACATTTTTAAAATAAAAATAAAATGAAAGATAAAGTAAATCCATAGGTATTTTAATAAAAATAATTTTACACATTAATTGGAAAAAGTGTTTACATAAATGTATAATATCCTTCTTAATTCAAATAAGTGAACAATGCAAGTATATGAAGAACCAGGATTCCTCCAGTCATTATCCTAATTATATCCATCTAATGAATAAAAATTCAGTAATATCACTGAGAAACCACACCCACAGCATGTGGCAGTAAGCCCATATTGTATTAGGGGTTGTATTGTAATTCTTTTTTCAGTAAGTTCCAAGATTTTTTTAAATTAATTCATAAATGAGGTAACATTGTATAAATTTTAAACCATACAGAGCAATAATAATTAGCGAGCAAAGAAAACATATGAAATTCACGAGAATGGCTTGCTTTTGGGGTTAACATATGGGCCATTGGCTAGAGAATGAAAAGCATTACTCCTGTGACCTTAGGTGCTTTTAGAAAAATGCCTCAAAAATATGTTTTGATTTGTCTTTCTATATAATAAATACACCAGTGTTATGATATTTTTCTCTCTGTGTTCCTATAATCTTAAACTTCTTTGTCTTATAAATAGATACACTGAAAAACATGAGAATTCTCAAAGCATCAAGACTCTTAGAACCTAGTAATCATTTTATTAGGGGTGCCTTTTTCTAGGAGTGAGAGGCTGAATGACTATATCCCGATCTGAACAACATTAACCAAACAGTTGAAGCAGCTTTCCTTTTTATTCTTTTTTTTTTAATAAGTGTTTTAAAAGCCACAGGTAGGCACCTCAGTGTGTCTCCTTCAATTTTGATAAAACCTGGAGATCTGTGCTAACTTGATGCCTGAATTTGGCTTAGTGTACATTACCCCCATGTTTTGTGTTGTCTAAGAAACTACAGCATGTGACAGCATAAGTCTTGCACATAATGTTTTTATTGAAAGAATGTAGAAAATAAATGCATGAATTCAACCAGTCACCTTCTCAAATATTATAGAAGCACAATGCTACTGTTTGAAAATAAACCATCTTGTATTCTTAACATAAAGATACATGTTTTTTTATACATATCACTACAATATGAGTAAGTCAAAAACAATATAGATTTATTAAGGAAATTATAGACTGATATAAGGGGGATAACCATCTCATAATCATTCAGAAGATGTAAGAATTTGCACTACAATATCCAAACTGTACCTGCATTTCAACAGTAGCACACAGAATGATAGATAGGTAGGTAGATAGATAGATAGATAGATAGATAGATAGATAGATAGATAGATAGATAGGACATATCAATTTCAATGATCAATTTTTATAATTAAAAATATAATGAGAAGATTAGACTGACAAACCCCACTTGAAACACTGATTAACTATCTTCTTGAGAAAAATGGATCAAGCATATCTGTTTGCATAAGGTTTCTCCCATCTAGAATCACATGAAAACTTGAGTGTATATGTACCAGACTTCATTTCACTAACATGAAAATAATACTCAAATGACTTAGTTACAATAATTATTCTTCATTCATATGGAAGGAAGGAATCTGGAGGCTGCAAAGGCTCCTATAGCAAGTCCATCAGATTTCCAAGACTCGTGTTTCTTGCTTTGTCTTTCATAGCTTAACATTTCCAAACTCAAATTTATTCAAGATAACTGAATTTCCACGTACTATGCCAACATTTCAAACTGTGTTAGTCACACCCTTCTAAGGATATTTGCTGTTTGTGTTCATGTGTTAGCTGTCATTGTAGCTTTTTCAAACCTAGTGTAAGTTTAACAGCATACCTCCTCTCATCCCGCTTCCCAATGCCACCATTGTCACTGTCCTTCCTGGTGTCTCTACACTCTTTCATTCATCATGTGTCCTTTGGACTTCACATCGATCCTTCCTAGTACCTCTTTTTAACTTTTCTTTGTCTCCTTTCTAAACGGTAGACTAAATACACACACACAATTGTGCGCATGCACACACACACACACACACTGTGCACGCATGCAAGCATGCACACCAGGTTACAATCTGCATATGAGAAAGTATATTTGGTTTTCATATTTCTGAGTTTGAGTCACCTTATTCATAAGGTCCCTTCATTTTCTTATAAATTTCATTTTTCTTTACTGCTTAATATTTCGTTAATATATATACACATATTATTATATTTTGTCATATACAGTCATATATTTATTATCCATTCACCTACTGACAGACATCTAGGATAGTTCCATTTCCTAGCTATTGTGAGTAGAGAGGCCATGACATGGATATGCAGGTATACCTAATGTAAAATATGGAACCTTCTGGTATATGCTCAGGAGAGCTACAATTCAGTCATTCAGTAATTTTATTCATTTATTTATTATTTTTCTTTGAAAAACTCCATTCTGATTTCCATGATAACAAGTTTATACTTACACAGTAGTAAAATGAAAGCCATTCCCTCACTCCTCTCTAATTGTGGTGGTAGATTTCTTCCTTCCTCTTGTTCTTTCTTTCTTTTCTTTTCTTCTTTATTTTTTCTTTCTTTCTTCTTTCTTTCTTTCTTTCTTTCTTTCTTTCTTTCTTTCTTTCTTTCTTCCTTCCTTCCTTCCTTCCTTTCTTTCTTTCTATTTGACGTATTCCCATATTTTTTTAAAATTTTTATTTTATTTTTTATTGAATATTTTATTTAAATTTCAGATGTTATCCCTTGACCCCATTTGGCGCCCCCCACCCCACCCAGGAGAAAAAAAACACATGATCATCTCACTAGATGCTCAGAAAGCATTTGACAAAATTCAACACCCCTTCATGGTAAAAGTCTTGGAAAGATCAGGAATTCAAGGCCCATACCTAAACATAGTAAAAGCGATGTACAACATAAAGCTAAATAGAGAGAAACTTGAAGCAATCCCACTAAAATCAGGGACTAGACAAGGCTGCCTACTCTCTCCCTACCTATTCAATATAGTACTGGAAGTCCTAGCCATAGCAATTAGACAACAAAAGGAGGTCAAAGGCATACAAATAGGAAAGGAAGAAGTCAAAATATCACTATTTGCAGATGATAGGATAGTACTCTTAAGTGACCCCAAAACTTCCACTAGAGAACTCCTAACCCAGGTAAACAACTTCAGCAAAGTGGCTGGTTATAAAATCAACTCAAACAAATCAGTAGCCTTCTTCTACTCAAAAGAATTCTTGATGATATACATTCTAACTGAGATGAGGTAGTACCTTAAGATAGTTCTTGTTTATATTTACTTATTGACTGGCAATGTTAAAGACATTTTAAAATAGTTACTTGTTATTTGTGCTTGTTTTGAGAACCATCTCTTTATTTAATTTTTATTAACAGGTTTATTTTTCTATGTATTTGATTATTGCGGGTCTGGATAAGTTCTGGATATTAATTCCCTCTTTGAAATATAGCTAGTAATGATGTTCTCCAAGTCTGTCAGGGATTTTTCTGCTGATAATTCTTTTTGCAGTGTAGAAACTCTCTGATTACACATATGTCTATGTTTTAATTGATCATGTACTATTGGAGTCATGTTTAGATAGTTTCTGTGTATACTTGTTTTTTTGAAATGAATTCCTCTAGACATTTCAGCAATTCTGGATTTAGACAAGTTCTTTGATCAACTTTGAGTTGATTTATTCAGGGTGAATGAAATGGACCTAATTTCATCCTTATGCAGATATATATCTACATTGTTGGATAGCATGATAAGCGATTGTATACAGTTTTCATGCTAAATTTTTATCTAGACTACTACTACATCCAACAGTTTTAAAGGTAAGTAATATTTATAGAGATGTCAATCCATCTCTCTATCATTTGTCTGTATGTAACAAACAGGTTTTTTAAATGAGTGCATTTATGGCATATATTCAGATATCAGTGATATCTTAACATTTGAATACAGTGATACCAGCATTTTGGAATATGGTGTCAATTATTCTCTGCTGGATTTCACCAGAGTCTGTTGGAACACTCAATTTTTGTCTCTTTTGTTTTCTCTTTTAGCTAAGAGATGTCAATCTTATTTACTCTTTCAAATTCCAAATATGATTTATTTTGCATATGGTTCTTATATTCTATCTCTCATTAATATTACCCTAATCAGTACTATTTCTTGTCATCTATTAGATTTATTGATTTTTTTTTACAGTTTTACTTAATGCCTGGATGAGTCATTAAGTTATTTGGGATCTTTCTAGCTTTCTTGACATGATATTTATGACTGTAACTCTCCTCATAGGACTGCCTGCCTTGCTGTGTCCCAGTGCTTCTGGGGAGATGTATTCTCATTTTTACTTGACTGTGGCAATTTTAAAATTTCCTCTCTGATCATTAGTGAACTTTTTAAACTTTTTTCCAAACTGTCTTGTTCAGACTCTAAGTATTCTCATGGTTTCTCTTTCTGTTGATTTCTTACTTATTTTCCACTGTGGTCAGATAGGATACAATGATGTGTCTCAATTGTTATTTGTCATTCTTAATTTGTAGTATATTATCTAATTAATTTTGTAGAACATTGTGCCTCTGAGGAAAATGTCTATTTCCTGTCTTTTGGGAGGAATATAATAGACATCGCTTAGCTGATCTGTGGTTTAGTTTAGCACTCAACTTTTCTTTGCTTATTTTTAGTTTGGAAGCTCTATATCAGGATCTCTCATGTTCTTTAGAATGAAATAATGAAATTTACAAGTAAATAGAGTGAACTAGAAAGAGTTATCCTAAGTGAGGTATCCTATAACCAGAAAGATAAATATGGTATATATTCACTTATATATGGATACTAGCTCTTACTTCAGTGATAATCATGCTCCAGTCCATAGAACCATGTAGGTTAGGTATAGAGTTAAAGACGACAGTACAGATTGATCTTCTTAAGAATGTGGAGTGGAATAGAACTACAGATGGTTGAGGTAGCTAGAATGAGAGGATCAAGTATGAAGGATGAGGAAAAAGGGACAGGGGAGGGGATACAGGGAATAATGGCAACAGTTCAAGGCCCTCTTTGGGGCAGTATCAAAACTTAATACATTAAACGCTTCTTGAAATATATACATATATTAAGGTGATCTAAATACAACTGCCAAAATTGGTGAAACAAAGCCCTAACTCACCATCTGTTCTCAAAAAAATGGAGCTTCCAGCCCCAGGATTAAGTTGCATCTCATTGAGTTGTTTTGCAGAATGGTCATATGTGAATCTTCAACAACTCAGGCTGTAGCAAATATTACAGGTTGTTCTACACAGACTGACAGTAAGGCTCCATTGCTGAAGTGCACAGCTACATAATTATTAAGGATGGAGAATTCAACCTAGAGCCTATGTAGAGCCTTCTTTATCCCCCAAATTCTAGTATCTTTGGTACAGGAACCTACTCTGTATGTGTACCAAAAAAGAGTAAATACCAGCCCAACTATAAAATCTTTAATATATAATAATGTCCTGCCTTCAAGATATGCAGGGCAATGGTGGCACAATGCTTGTGGAAGGAACAAACCAATGCCTAATTTAAGGCATATTTAACGAACTGAAACCAATTCTTGACACTGTTTGAGCAACCAAGAACCTGAGACTAGATAGCCCTAGAACCTATGAGAAAACCATTTATTATTGTTCTAAAAAAAGAAAAATGATCAGCAACTTCAGAGAAGCTTCTTTCTGAAGGAAAAGAGAACCAATACAGACAGGATGTAGAGTGAGCAACCTTGGAACACTCAGTTCTAAAAGGCGTGTGGTCATGAAATTTTACCCCTTAAAGCTCCAGTACGTTTGAGAAGGAAAGTGTATGGGTTAGAAGTCCGAGAGTAAAGAAGGAACAGTTACAGTTGTAGAAATGTAGAGCAGAGGACTTTTGTGTATAGGAAAGGAAGGAATTTTATAAATGCCCATTCTGATGAAGTAGTTTAAAACTCAACTAATGTATAAACTTCTAAGTAGTTATATAAAAAAGAACAGAAATATTAAGCTGTTAAAGTGTTAGTAAAAATGATGAAACCAAAGACCTATATGGAAACAAACATTAAAAAGACATATATATACAAGTACACAAATACATAAATACACACATACACACCTATACAAACATACACGAAAATACACATACACACATATACATACATAAACACATAAAAACACATACATACACATATACCTATATGTACATACACACAATCAACCATCAAAGCAAGATACAATAGAAAACATAAAGATTATAAGACTAAAATACAAAGATCAAACAGGCAACAACAACAAATGAGCAGAAGGAATTGATGGCCCTGGTTCCAGAAGAAGAGTTGTTTTGTTTTGTTTTGTTTTGTTTTTTAAATGTTCAAGTTCTTGCAGTTCCCTGTGTTGCACCAGCATGAGGTTCACCTATGGGGATCACTGAAGCTTGATTGGTGTTTATTCCTGGGTACAGTGGCTGAAGTGACCCAATCTTGGCTAAGTGCCTGCAGAATTTCTATTGGGGCCAAAGTTCTAAATGTTCAAAGCATCACCAGTATGCCTGAATGAATAGAGACAAAGCCCTGTCACACACTGAAACCTTCATCTGGGCTACCCTGATCTCACTGAGTCCACTGGTGGAAGTCAAAACCCTGATCCCACTGAGACATACCTTCATAGAAGCAGGGGAGGGAGTGATTGGGGGACTAGGGGGAACCAGGAAAGGAGATAACATTTGAAATGTAAATAAAGTAAATATCCAGTAAACAAACAAACAAACAAATAAATAAGTGTGCCATTGTACTCACACAGGTATTCACATTCATTAGTGTTCCTTTTCCAGAAAACTTCCTGGGGTCACTGTGTAGGTGCAGAAATTATGGTAACAACCATCCCAACCATAATTGTGTATAAATGAAGGGAGCCTAGTTAAACAAGTGGCAGCCTTGCTGAGAGTGTTCAAATGGACAGCTAGAAATCACAGAACTTGAGAGAAATGCCACTGGTTGTTTTATTTTGAGAGAATTATAATTCCACAGAAAGACCTTTGAGACTTTTTCTTGTAGTAATTCTTTCAGTTTACTTAACTGAATAAATAAAATATAACCTACTTGGCCATCTCCTTATCCTTTTCATTTTTTTCATCAATCTACTACTGATCAGTAGGAAGTGGTGTTTGTGTGTGTGTGTGTGTGTGTGTGTGTGTGTGTGTGTGTGTTTGTATTGTGAGCATGTAGGAGGACATGCATGCATGTGTATGTATGTGTGTGCATGTGGGGGGCATGAATGCATGTACATGTGTGTTAGTGTGTGTGTGTCCTGTCTTTGTTGATTCTTTACAAATGATATTAGATGTCAAAATGAACTCTAGCAGTCGAATATATCAATTCACACTGTGATTTCACAGTGAAGAACTACAGGGTGTGGTTTGTAGGTTTTCCACTGGGTAGACAACAGAAGAAGTTTATTAATACTTCCAAAACAAGATAGGAAACATCAAAAAAGTGATACATTAAAATATGACTTAAAAAATACGTGATGGACCAGAGGTAGAGAGGAACCAAGTGGGACTGAATGTAAGGAACTCCAGAGAAGTGTTTTGAGGCAAAGAAGGGTGATGTTCCACAGAGAAATTTAGTTCCACTGAAGCTGAGGGATTAAGAAACCAGAAGTTCACAAATGATCTTCTTATCGTATCTGAATTGGAAGTGTGTCCACTGAAAGCAGACTTCCTCCTGAGTGAGTGAGTATGAAGGGGTGAGTCTTCATCCAGCCACTAAGTACAGAGAAGGAAACAAGGAAGGAATAGGCCTACCAATGCTAGGGTTATACTCCTGATGCTCAATAGAGCATCTGTTAGCCACACCCAGCTACTGGGCATTCTGAACATGTCGAGTGTGGACTGACTCAATAAGCTGTGAATGCACTATCTAGAATAGACTTCAAAGAGTTAAAAAATTTAAAAGGTGTGAAACCTTTCATTGGGTATCTTTATATTGATTGCATGTTGAAATGATAATTTTGATATATCAGGTGAATACCAATTTTGTTAATACCAGTTTTGTCTGTTTCATTTTGCTGTTTTAGTCTTGATCACTGATGCTTTTGTTACATGTATATATGGATCATTTCATTTTCCTCTCAGCACTCCGTGTAAAATTCTATGCTTACTTTCCATTTCCCAGTGCAGTTTTAAAAAAATAACTCTGAGGAGAAATCGTAAGCTATTCTAAAAACTACAACTTTTTCCTACATTAACTTAGAGACATAATTTGATATAACACAAAGAACATGATTTCCTGGCTTTAACTAGTTATGTGGCCCCAGGCAATTTTTTAACTTCTCTGAGCCTTGATTTCCTCACCCATAAAATAAGAGCCATAATCCTCACCACACAGGGTAATTGTGAGGTGAATAGGAATAGAGAAGTCTTTGCAGAGTGTCTGCCTCGTAGTTTGCGCTTCATAAATATTACTTCCCTTCCTTCCTTCTTGTATGACTGTTAAAAGAAACAGAATTTATCTGTTCTCTTACAGCTTCAAAATCAGGGAAAAGAAGAACAAGAATCAAAGTCATTGACTCTCTGAAGATAAAAAATATCAAGCATACTATCAGGTTATTTTTCCATAGCTTCTTGGAAGAACAACCAAAGAAAGTTTCTTAAATTACATATGTGAATCTAACTTCCTAGGAAAAGGTCATGAAACTGAATTTTAACCCCAGTCCACATATTCTTGTGTGATATAACCTATGGTGTAATATTTGAAACAATGTATTTAAACTGTTTTATAAACAAGTTTGCGGTAATTCAAGTATAGTCATCAAACTTCTAAAAATTTGCATTCATTTGTAAGAGACAAATAGAGATAGACAATAGAGTAACCCAAAGGGGCAAAAATGAGAGAGGATTTCTTAAATAATGGAGAAGTGGGAAGAATCCACCAGTACACCACCAGAAGTGTTTTGGTGTGTTTCTCTATATAGAGTCATGACAAACAATGAACAACAACAACAACAAAAATAAAAACAAACAAAAGGTAAGGAGTACAAATACCACCCATTCTCCTTAGGGAAGACCAATGTCAGAAAAGCCCAAAGATGACCAACAAAGAATAGCAAGGTGTACCAATACCATCCAGCATTATCCACTGTCTGTTAGGCTGTATTTATATCCTTTCCAAACATCATGTGTTCTCTCAAGCATTTGGTCTAGCAAAAACATCACATGCCCTTTTCTAGGCTGCCTCCAGAAAACCATATCTCTGTTCTTAGTAAAACATCCTCCCACAACTGTGTCTGCTTCAGCAAAATTATATTCTCATAAGACAATTTCCAGAAAAACATCACATGACACAACTGAGTCTCCAAAGAAATTAGAAATTTCTACTTCAGGAATGACTATAGAATTGTTCATTAGAGGAGAAGAAGACAAATGACTATGTTTGTTCTGCAAATGTTAAATTTGAGGTGTTTATATAGCAGTCAAGTGTTTAATGAGGATGTAGCAGACATGCAAGGTGTTCTAAAACATCTGATGAATTAGAAAGAATCAGATACTTTGCCTAAGTAGAGTGACTAAGGCTAAGAGTATATTTTCCTTGATAAAGGGTGTGATTGTCTTTTTCCCTCAGTGATGCAGAGATAGGCCAGGTTAGACCAGATTAAAAGCAGATAAAGGTAGGTCCATTAGGCACTGCTCTCTGTCAAGTGAACAAGTTCCATTAAATTGATACTCTGACGCTCTTTTGAGCTTATTCTTTCCCATTTAAATGGAAACATGTCACCATTTCCTCCTCCTTTTTTCTTACATCACGAACTTCTTTATTCTGTATCCCATAACTATTTGCTTGTTCTTACACTTCACAATAGAACACAAAACTGTTTAAAAGCATCCAATTTGCTAGGAATCATTCAGATGTTGACCCTTCTGCTCCCCACTAAATGTAATCAAGTGTTTCTGTGGGGTGGAGCTAGAACTTGATTATTGATTTTTGTTCACTAAACCTGGAGCAACACATCCTTTGGGTACTTAAGGTGGAAAAGTGTTTTCTTCTTCCCTTAACTCGTGAATTGTTGGAATATTTACAACATTTTCATTGGTATTTAAGTTTAAATGCATACCTGAAAACACCTGAATATTTAACACCAATAAAGAAATTTCTCCAGTTGTCATCTTTCTTGAAAAATTTCAAGGTTTGGAGAAAAAAATTTGCAAAATCATGAAAACAAGTGTGATCATTTTCAAAAATAAAAAAAATCTAGCTAATAAACCAATGGCATGTACACTAAGGTAAATTTTACGTCATTTTTTAATGATGCGATCAACAGAGTGTACACTACCTCTAGCAAACCATATCCATGCTGTAAAGAGCTCAGCATTTTAAATCCTCTGTCTCTATGACTGTACATCAAGTGTTTAAGTGAAGCTTCGCAGTAGAAGGAGAAGTGAATCAGTTTATATATGTCAATTTAAAACGCACCTTAAATATGGTGGGTAACTTGTCAAAATATGACTAAAAAGGTTAAGGAAACATAAAACAAAATCAAATCAAAACAACACAAAACCTAACCCTGGTTTCTTCTTGTAACATAAAACTTAAATGTTTATTCATATATAATACTTTATATTGTTCTTTTATTTTTTGGGTTATAAAATTTGGATTAATTAGTTTGTAAGATATATATTGCAATTGTTAGATGAATAAAAAAGATTTTCACAAGAAAATTGTATGGCATGCAATGTGTTATACATGTGCGATCATAACCTTCAGGGCATTTAAGGGCGAAGAACACAGAGGAGGGAACAGGGTGGATTAACTACAAATGAAGAAAAGAGCAAGGTGGATGAGCGACAAAGATGTCATGTGTATGGACGCTTTATTTTCTTTGTCAGAAAAAAAATTAAGCTTGAATTAATTCTGAGGTGATTAATATTTTAAACAACTCTACTAGATATATCCATGGAACTTATTCTTACAGTATAGTTACTATTATTTTACCATTTTAAAGGTAAGCCTCATTTTCCTTCTGAAAAGAAATGATCATTGCTTTACAGTTTACACCTCGCATCTGAGCATAGTACTGCATAGACTTAGTAAATGACCAATAGAAACTGTTTCAGGTGGAAATTATTCCAGTGTGTTCTTTACTCGCTAATGTCTGTAAGTAATGTTCCTCTTTGTGTTACGATTTGTAAAACATGCTTCTAAATTACTTAAGTAGTTTGTGCCATGGTCATCAGCTGCCTCAGTAGATGCATCCGTGCTCTTTTATCTGTTTGGAGTCATGCATACCTTTCTGCTGTCTGAAGTGGGATTTGAGATTATAGCACCAGCAGACAATTTCTTGGACAAATTAGTATTTGGGTCATTAAACTGGGGGAGGGAAGAACACGTATTTTAATATTGAAATAGTTCCTGTGTCTATGGCGAGATATTTCACTGGAGGCCACGAAACTGGGAAGCAGTCCAAGAGGTGCTGAATACCTTCTGTTCTGAGTGATGCACCCCTGTGCTGAGAACACACGTTGAAGCTTAGAGAGAGGGAGAGGGGAAACAGAATCTATTTGGTAAGGGCAGTGGAAAAATTTAGCTACACGTGTTGGCAACTTCAATATTTTCATGACAGTGTCCATATGAAATGGACATTTTGTTTATTTCCCATTAAATAACATTAATTATTCATCCAACCAAAAGTACAGTGATAGGCTTTCAGGTCATATGTTCTTTGAAGTAGGGCTTTGTTTTGTTTGGGTTTGGTTTGGTTTGATTTGTTTTAAATTCCCATTAATAACGAATCTCCTATCACTATTTCCCTCAGACATACACACCTTTATAAAGAGTTGATGGTTAACAACTTGACATGTGTGACCTTGTGACATCCCCTCCTGAACACTCCTCCCTCTCCTCCTCCCTTCTGCTTCTCTACCGTCTCCCTCCTTCCACACTTATGTGCATTATTATGTGTAATTTTCCAATCAAATTATTTAACCATGTTTTCTATGAAAATTCAGAAATTTCTGATTGTTGAAGAGATACAGGCTTAACTAGTAGTAAAGGAATTTGTATTTTTCTAACTAACTTTAAAATGATACTATACAAAAGTGATCCCAAGAAGGTAAAGTGTTTTGCTTTTTACTCACTGAGTATACTAGTGGTTGAGTGTGTGTGTGTGTGTGTGTGTGTGTGTGTGTGTTGCACACATACTTTCCTAAAATGCACATTTCATTGGAAGGAATATTCTTTTTACTAACAGCTTGGCAAGAATAGATCTAAATGCTCATGGAGAGATACAGATCCCCAGAGTTCTTACCAGATGCTCATCGCATTTTGAACATAATAAGTACAATGAAAACCAATTTCAGCTACTTTTTTCTTCTGTAAAAATAACTAGCGGAAATCCGTTTTTCCACAGATGATACATGTATGTATGAAGTGAAACAAAAGATAGAAGACAGAAGATTCTTCTTACCCTGAAAATTTTTCGTTTACAGACATAGCCTCCTGTAAAGCCTTTTTGCCAAGCCTTAACTGTTAAGGGTCAAATTCTAGAAACAGCTGCCGGGTCTGGCTTACAATTTGGGAGTTGCTTTAGTCTGTGTCTGTGAAATCAACCCTAAAGTATTGTTCATATGTACATAGTACATATGAGAATAGTTTTATGTGGTTTTGAATGTGATGTTTCAAAGCATGTATAAACATTGCCTTGAGTAAAGCATTCTGTGGCACCATGGTCTCCCTGAGATCTCAGTATGTCTGGGTCTCACTTTAAGGCTTATTCTCAGACTGAGTTCCTGCCATCCTCAACACTCAGTATAAATCCTTACCTTCATTTGAGATACTGCACAGATAATTTTCCTGAGAAATTAATTCCAGCAGTTTCAAGATTTAAGTATAGTGCAGTGAACTCAAGATTTCCCTCCATAAATCAAACAAAAAGTATTCAAAGACTTGTATGGAGCTTCAGTTCTCATGACAGCTTAGAGTGCTTCACGGTATCTCATA
Organism: Grammomys surdaster; assembly: GCF_004785775.1. NCBI lineage: Eukaryota > Metazoa > Chordata > Mammalia > Rodentia > Muridae > Grammomys > Grammomys surdaster. Next base: position 3,830,871 of record NW_021604744.1, on the reverse strand, counting down.
TCAGATACATTAACTGCTTCGGGTGTTTCTGCAATGGCATCATTAACTGTTTATGTTCAAACTGGATATTGAAATTTTCTTATCCACTCTGCTCTATACAATTTATGTAAAAATGTGGGAGAAAGCTGTTTTATAAATAAAAGTAAAGTTCAGGAGAGACACATAAAGGTGATCTACTTAAGGCCAAGTGCTGATTTCTGCAAGTATTAAAGAGAGCATTTGAAAGTATTAAAGAGAGCAT
>NW_021604744.1:3808436-3830620 GCF_004785775.1 Grammomys surdaster | reverse complement strand
TGAAAGTATTAAAGAGAGCATTTGAAAGTATTAAAGAGAGCATTTGAAAGTAAAAATGTAAATCCATAGTTTCATGTCAAAGGAGAAAATGCAACATGGTAAAACGGAAACATTTTGATAATTTTTAAAATCATTTATAACAAACATAAGATAAAGCATTTTGTTTTAAAATAATTTTAGAGTGAAAGTCAAGTTATAAATATGGTTACAAATTGTGAGACAACAGTCACATGACCAAATACAAATGTAATTAAAGGTTGTGAAATATGAGGTACAAATGTATGTTCCATGTCTTCTGAGAGTCTTCAGTGTTTGTATAAACACTTTAGATGTCACATCTGTTATCTACCCTACTCATATGTTTGGAATATGAAAAAAATGTCAAGGCTAATAGGGGCTTTAACCCACACTTTCCTGAAGAAATTACAACACAGATTTATTGAAACCTTTAAGTCCATGCTTCAAAAGTATATATCTACATGAATGCACATTATTTAAAATACCTCAATATCATTAGTTTTTAAATCTATGGTACAAATTGCTACCAAGTGGAAACACAGACACATTCCTGTAATGTCAGCACTTGTAATAACCAATCCCAAATTCTTTTCAAATTAACCAACATTCCCCAAAATAAAATGTAGGCAAACATCTCTGTTAGAGATTCATCTCTGTATTCTTTCTCCTTCTGTGTCTGGGTTTCCTGTGTTTCTCTTTCATCACCTGCATCCTCCTCAATGATGTGCATCATTTCTCCAAACGATAAGTGCTTTTCAACTGTTCTTTGGAGAAAAGGCTTACTCCCTACATAGTGCTCTCCATTACGCAGACAAATAAGCATTATCCCATGCTTGTGTAACACCATTAGAAATTCTTTTAACACAACGTAAAAGATGCAGAAATGCACATATTCAATAAATTACTAATTATTCTTCAATATAATGTGGGCCCTAGGATTTGAAAACAAGGTGACAGTTCTCATTTGTGTGTGTGTGTGTGTGTGTGTGTGTGTGATTTTGCCCAGCTGAAGATAATCACAGTCTCAAGAAGCCAAGAAAGAAAATAATGCACAAGATTTAACAAGCTTCTTCCCAGTTTTACAGTGAGTAGGGTTTTAGCTATTACTTCATAGTCTTAGAGAGCCAGAAATGAGTAGTTGGGTTGATATTAAGTCATAGAGATATCATCTTGTATAGTTAGAACATTAAAATGAAGGGTAATAGGTATGTTAGCAACTGTAGGAGGGCAGGCAGAAGGTACAAGGATGTCAATCAACTACCATCTAGGCCCAGATCTAAAAGTTTAATCCACCCCAACGTCTACTCCATCCTTGGGCTGCTGGCATATGTTTCCATTGCTAGAGCCAGGACTATAGAACTAGAGCCAAGGGATCACCGTGACTCTGGGCAACAGCAGGAGAGCTGAGAGGAGCCTCAGCAGTTGTTCAATATTCTTACTGTCTTAGAAACCAGAAACCTTAAACCAGACCAGTGAAGAAGCGATATGTAGTTCTGGAGAGGCAGGAGAAGACTGGAGCAGGAGGATCAAGTGCAGAGGGAAAGTGAAAAAGGGATAAAGGAAGGGATCTGAAAGGGATGACGAAAACTAAGGACCGTCTAAGAGGTCACATGAAAACCTACTAGAGTAGAAGCTTCTTAAAATATACACACATACAAAGAAATCCAAATGGAGTCACATTTTTGTAGTATTGGACTTGGTCTAATCAGAAAGTGGATTACCATACCACTGTTATAACAATGAGCATATTCTTAAGTCAATCCATGCAGTACAACTTGGGGTTCATCACAGGATAAGATGTTGATAATTTCCACTTCCCAGCAGCTGTTTAACACTTCCCATCACCATGAAGTCTAACCATTGGGCAGGAAGCTTCCAGGCCAATACCAGCTTGATTTTTTCCCCATGTCTTTTGACAGAATCACATAGTGTCTTCAGCAATAGGGTCTTAACATCAAGTTCCTATGAGTAACCAGGAACAAGGAAAATAACCTTTATATTTTTATGTGCTGCGTGATCTCTGTTGAACAAAATCTATTAGGAAAATATCCCATTCCTGATACTTGGAATTATTGTTTAATAACCTACAGCTTTTGGGAACAATGTTATCTCTCCATATAAAGCATCTCCATTCAAGTTCTTTAATACGCTTACAAGAGAGCAAGATATTAAATAACTTTTCAAATATCTATTCTTAAACACTATTCTTTAACTTATTCATCTCTAATTATATATTTTTACTTAAGTAATATTTATTCTTATTCTGATGTCTGCATTTGAAAAACTCTCTATACATTAAGATCCACATCAAATATTCTATAAGGCCTCTGACTAGCATCTTAGAGACTGCATCTCCCTCTGCCATTAAACTTACATCTTGAACTTACATCTATTATAATATTTTTCTGTTTTCATGTTTTGTTTACATTTGGCAAGAGAAGCTCCATAGTCTGGACATGATGTTAGTTTGGTCAGGGTGCTTTATCAAAATGCTACTGGATGTCACCTGCCCAGCAAAAATGAATTATTTCCCAGTGCTGATCCTGGATCCTGGGATTGAGAGATTTGTTTCTTCTGAGACATCATTCTTATGCTCATGGATGTTAGTCTTCTTTGGTCTTCATACTCAAGCCTCTGTGTATGGTGGCACCAAGATCACTTATTCTTATAACAGTAAGCAGGAGACAATAGAGGCCACCCTATTCATGATACCATTCAAGGATACCACTGAAACTGACTAGAACTTAACAGTCCCCACCTACAAATACAGGCACAGTTTGGGCTATTGCATGTCAGTTCTTCAACACGTAAATTTGGAATACACAGCTGAGCCCATAAGAGACAGCACATTTAATTTCTCTTTTTTAACCCAGCCTCTCTGCTTGTGATAGAAGCAAGAAATGTTTGTTAATAAGTGCTATAGTATTACAAATACAATTTTTATTAATTTATAATACCTTAAAATATTTATCTCCAATTTACACTTGTAAAACAAATCAAAACAGAACAAGAAGATGGACTAGTACGTGTCTGTATGTTATAAAGCGATCATCAGAGGTGCCAGTAGTGTTTTGTAAATGAAATGACTGCAAGAGGAGAATTTGGCTCTTCCATTACTGAGCATCTTATCAGTTGTCCACTGCTAAGGGATCAGTCCTAAACCCATATACACTCAAACAGAAATCCAGACTCACCAAGATGAAGTCGTGCGCGCGCGCGTGTGCACATGCGCTCTCGCGCGCTCACAGGCATAGCAGTAATAGTAGCACTAGTAACAAAAGAGGAGTTAAACAGCGGATAGCTGGGAGTGAGTGGTGGGAAGAAAAGAAGGAATAAAGTTATGTAATTCTATTTCAATTAAAATTCATTAAAAACAGAACAACAAAAAAGCAATTACAATGTCATTCTCCACTAGTGTGTTCCTTCACGAGGTGAAGACTCTGGCCAGGAACTTTCATCCAATTTTGTTATGCTGCCATCTAGTGGCACTGACGTGAAACTGTCGCCACATGTTTCAGAGATTAGGTATTGATGAGAATTTAAAACTAGATTTTTGTTTGAGAGACAAAGGTGAAGTTGGATGCCAGAGACCTGGAGAGAGTTGGTGGATGAAAAATAATGTATAAGGGTATAAATAACACAACAGATTAAAAAAGAAGGCAGAATTTTAGTGTTTCCAGATTTTAACACTTAATTGCCCTAATTAAGGTGAAGATTTGTGAATAAATTTTTGAATAAATCATGAAAGTCAATAAAATAAAGACCATATTTTGAATCAATAGGACCGTATTATGGTTTTCTAAAAGAATGCTGGCCTACCAGAGATGAAAAGTGAGCCTTGAATTATATTTCGTTTCACGTTGAACACAAGTCTACCATTTCTGTTGAGTGGGTTTTTTCTTTTCCACTAATCATCTCACAAACAGATAAAAAATAAACCAATGGCTTTTCAAGCAGGGACAGAAGCATAATATTTCTGCTTAAATTCAGTGTTGCAGCATAGGAAGATTTTCTGTTGCAGAAATAACTTGATCTCTCACAGCTTGTGGAATGTTAAACGACTTCTCTTCTGAGGCAGTATTTTTACAGCTTTTCTTTTGACTCATTAGTCCACCCATGCCTTGTAGCAGTCAGTAAACAATCACCTGTGGAGAAGATTTTCCTGCCCTCATAACCAGAGCACCCTCACTCTGTATCTACTGATATCGTTGTTATCAATAGAATCATGGAATGTGTTCCTTTGTATTTAGCCTCCTAATTAATTTTTACTTCTTTAATATCTTGGCCTCCCCTTTGCAATATTAGCTCCGTAGGTGCTATACTCATGAACTAGAAGAGCACTGTGCTTTCTGTAGATTACTAATAAACATCAGTAAAATTAACGACTAGCATTTCACTTAATATAAAAAATGAAAAAGTTAAGGAGGCTAGCAGAAAACTGCTTCCTGATGAAGGCACGCACGTGGGAAGTCCTGGGAAGGATTGTGACTCTTTACAGTCTCTGATACTGATTGAGGCATGAAAGGGATAAGCAGTGAGTGAACACCCCATCTATCCCTCTCCATGTGAAACATGCCACCCCACCTTCTCCCGTGTCTTCCTGTTGTTTAAAATCATACTCCATTGACTTGAAAAAAATCACAGTTTTTTCACATTTAAACACTGCTAAAATTGGCACATGTCTTTCAAATGATGAAAAATGGCCACTGGGTTGGCTCCATATCGTTTCCTGAACCAATGAAGATTTCTCTGTTACTGCTGCTGGCCCAGATGAGTGACATCATCCCCTTAAATTTTCAGTTAGAAGGCTACTGAATGGCATATGACAAATAAGATTTTAGATACTGCCATATGACAGCTTTCTGCTGGACCATATGATCAGATCAAGACCATCAGCCACAAAAGTCACAGAAGGAATGGGAGGGGCTTAACGAAACCCCCAGAAATAAAAGCAGAGCCCTGTTTTGAGTTTTAATTCGGTGGTTGTTGGTTGTTATTGCTTCTGGATTGCTAGTTTACCAACACTTTTGTGCACTGAGAGCTATGCTGTACTTAAAAGCAGCACACCAGCCATTCTGAGTGAAAGCACAATGGTAAAAGGTGATCTGTGAACATAGGAACACTGAGGACTAGTTTAACAACTTCCTTGTTTCTATTTTAATTTCCCCATAGAGATATATTAAGTCTATATCAATGTAAGTCTTTAGACATTTACTTAAATGTCAAATTAATAAAATCAAGATAAATATGTAATTAAAATTTAAGTAATGTCACAGATCCTCAATGTTTTCTTGTGATATATGAAACAATTGGTATCATCTAAGTGTCTGTAAAGTAAGGCTTCTGAGTGCTCAACACGTGCCAAGCACTGGGAGAGTCACTGAAGACGGAAAAGTTGACAAAAGAAATACAGTTTCTCACTAGCCACACTCCATCCCTTAGTAAGGAGATGGACAAGATAGTTCAAACATGCATTAAATAATCATGGTAAGAAATGGCTGGTCATTTATATCCCATTGGCTTCCCATGCCCCGATTTTCATTGAAGAGCAAAGTTGAAAAGTCACTACATGTTTAGCAAGTGCAGCACATTGTACAAGTGTATGTACTTCTAAAGAGAAATTCTCTGCTCTGCATTCTGTATTATTTCTTGTTTGTATTTACTGTAGGTGGTACACATACTATTATATATTTAAATAAGTTCTCATAATTTTATAGTTCAATGAACAATATATGCTTTAATGTTTTTATTTTTCTTCACTAAATATACTTAAAGTATATAAGAATATTCTATTAGTAACAGACATTGAAATTGAATTTAATGTTTGCAACCAACAAAGTTTCTATTAATTTTGTCTTTTAAATTTCTTTACTTACTTCTTAAAGTTTTAATTTTTTTCAGAAAAGTTAAAATTAATGGTAAAATATATGGCAAAATATACTTAATAAAAAGAGTCAATAACTTTCACCAGAGAAATTAATTAATTTGGACAAATAGACTATTATACTTTATTTTGATATTTAGATATAAAGAGGATCACATCATTTGATAACGTGGTTGTGACATTTGATCAACTGTGGTCATAAAAAAATAGAAATAAACTTCTTGGTAAGATAGGAAAGGCTCCCTACCAAGTTACTGCAACATGCATTTTCTCTTCTATTTTCTATGTACAGAGCATTAAGAAGAGGTTTTGTTGCTGTTTAAGATGCAAAAACTATATATGGGTTAGATTATACAAAGACCCTGGAAGAACAAACTGATTGAATATCTGGGTGGCAACCCTGAGCATACAACCTCAGCAGTTAGGCTGCATAATGCTGTATATTAGTTCTGTCACCCGCCCAATGTCTTGTTACTATGCTAAAGCATGTGTCCTTCTTCCTTAGACTATAAGTAGATATTAAACTTATGAATAATATTGTCCTAGCATATTAAGCCAGATCATGAGAAGAAAGTACATAGCTGAAGACCCTAACACATGGGTACTGATATGTTGCCTCATGTATTTATTTTACTTACCACTGTCACTCATACTTGAAAATGTACGTAGCAGGTAGGGGTCCTTGCAGAAATATTCAGTGGATTTACTAAATAAATCTATGTACTAAGCACTTTGCAAGATACTCAGATTCTACAATCTATGTTCCAGAAAAGAAGCTAGACAACAAAAGAAATAAGCAACCAATAGGTTGTTTCAGTAGACTGTAATTACCTCAAAGAAAATAAAATAAGGTATTATGAACAAAACTAGAGATGGGAAGATATAAAATTTTTGCAACAGTCAGCGATGTGATAAATGTAGCAAAGCATCTTGAGTAAAAGAGTGTAGCTAAGACTTTAATGATTCTGGTTGCTTTCTGTTGCTATGATAACAATTGCTATGATAGGCAAAGGGTAAAGTGTTTATTTGATGCTATAAATTTGGGCGAAGCAGCATATTATGGCAAGTAGAGAAGTCCTTCCCTCTAAGTGGCCAAGATGGAGAGAAAAGGAGGGAGGGAGGGAGGGATAGAGGGAAGAAAGAAGAAAGAGGAGAGAAAATAAAAAAGAGGAGGGGGGAAGGAGAAGGAGGGGGAAGGGGACAGTGGAGGGGAAGGGGAGGGAGGAGTAGGAGGGGGGATAGGGAAGGGAGAGAGAGAAGCAGTAGATTTTTAATATCCCAGGGACCCAATTCCATTAACCTATGTTGTTCTCTCTATACCCCACCATCTCTCAGAGTGCTGTGAGTTGTGCAGTGCTGTGTAATAGACCAAGACTTTAACCCTATGGAAATTATGCCACAGAACTTTGTCAGCTAAGCAATGGAGGGAGTGTGAAATGTATCCAGATTGCAGTAGAAAGCCAGTTGTGAAATGTTTCCAGAGTACATTGATAGCCAGTAGAATTGTTATAAGGCGGACTCTAGGTTAGATATTACACTTCTCAGGTTTGTGTTACTATACCAACTTATTTAAACCAATAAATGTATGAAGAAAGATTATTAAGCTGACAATTTGTAGTTCTGGTCAAAGATAGTATCCCTGTTTAAAGACGATTGATTTCAATAGAGACACCATATCATGAATTTCCAATAGGAAACACATATCAGAGCAAGCTGCTCATAGTACAAGCCCAAGAGAAAGGTGTCTGGGCTGTTATCCTACAATCAGTTGCAAGAGTGCACACCAAAGGACCTCCTACCAGGCCCTGTCTAGCTTTTAATACTGCCACCTCCAAGGAAAACATTTCAACATGTAGACCTTTAGGAGAAACTCATGCAAATCGTACTTGGTATAATAGTAAGAGAAATGTCCAAAGGGGGAAAAATAAGCAGAATTCTCGCTACTAAGACAGTGGATTCCAACTTTTCTATAACTCTCATAACACCCCTAGGTAATTTACATTTATCAGAAATTGATAAGGTGATACAGAAAGTATATAGTGCCAAGTACCCAGAATGACAAAGCTGTACTAAAAAGGAGTGGAGATGGAATATGCTTATCGGTTTTCAAAGTAGAAAAAAGTCTAAATTTTATATCATAATCTATAAATTAGAGTACACAAAGAAATGTGATACTGACAATAGATTCATATGTTGATTACTAGCTATAAATGATAGAAATGATAGGCAAGAAATGAAATCCTACCTTTATGGGGTATTAGTTTTAACCATAATGGAAAGACAATTGAGAGGAGAAAGATGGCTTTTGGATTAAGAAATAACTTGACATACATTTATGGAATGATGATGCTGAATCTTCCTTTAACTAAAAGGTAGATCATAGCACAAATCTATCAAGCTATTAGACTCATTTAGCAAAATATAAGAAAGCATGTTGCTATTACCTGATTGGAAAATATTTCTAGATATAACAGCAAATTTATCAACAACAGAGTCAAATATAGAAAAATTAAACTTTATAACCTTCATTTTAATTCATTTAAAAGGATACAGAATTAAATAATTCACAGAACATATGAAAATACATGCAGATTATTTATCTAATAAGAGACTAACATCAAGACTATTTTTTTAAATTTACAATTCAGTACACCTAACAGTAAATAACTCAACCATAAAGTGTATATTGGGACTGAATAGAGAATTTGCTGAGACAACATGTGAAAGCCCAACAAACATGTAGAAAGGATGACATCATTTGTCATTAAACAATTGTAACTTAAAAGCAGAATACAGCACCTCTTCATAGTCATTTAAACAATTATAAAAATAGAAAGGCATGTTTCGTTATTACATGGAAACATTAGGACCCTGATAAATTGCTGCTGGGTTGAAATTGGTAAGACCATTCTAGAAAAGAGACTAGCATTTCCTTAAAATGGAAATGAGACTTGCTATATGGCCCAGCAATTTCACCATTAAGCCTACAGTGTAGAGAAGATGCTGATAGGAACTGGAAAACATATGACCACACAGAAGCCCACATGCAAATCTTGGCAGAGAATTCATACGGAATAAAGGGAGAGGTAACCCAAATGTGGCTCAGTGAATAGGTGCATTAAAAAAATACCGTAATTTATGTACACAGCAGAAGAGAATCAATGCCTAGAAGGGATTTCTTTACATGGGCTACAACATAGAACAACTTGAAAGCCCATTAAATAAAAAAGATGAAACCAACTCACTGATAGCAGTACAATTCCAGTTATATGAAACGTCTAACAAAGGCACTTTAGTGGAAACAGAATGAGTACTAGCACTTGGAGGAGCTGGGATAGGGAAGAATTAGGAATAATGGCACAGGCTTGCCTTTGAGATGATGAATGTAGTTTATAATGGATCATTCTGATGAATTTCACACCCCGGGCTTAACCAGCCATTAAACCCTGTCCTTTAAAGTTTATCTTTGTGGTAAATATATCTTAAAAATACATCTTAAAAAGTTATTATTTTAAAAAGCAAAATAGTATTTGAAAGATACTTTCCAAAGAACCATGATATTTGTTGTTATTTGTGAGCATTAAGTTGTCTGAACCTTACTGTCTCATCTATTTATTCAACAATGTACTGTCAGCACATATTATTCTTAGACTATCTGAGAAATGTGTATTTAAAATAATGAGTAAGCTAATTAACGTAGACAGTCACATCAGGAAATAAACCGGAAAAAAGTGAAATAAAGCAAGTTTGGAGTGAACGCAGATAATTTCCAACATGAAAAAACTGAGCTCAATAATCATATTCAGATATATAATACAACTATCCAAAATGACAACAAGCTGAAAGTGAAGATAGGTTTTCCCATAGTTGAATAAATGATACCAAGATAACAATCATGGTTAAAACTTGACATGCAAGGATGGTGTCGAGTTAAGCTTTTAATATTCTGCTTCCGCAATTTTTACGTGATAGTGGAATATAACTGCATAAGGGCCTGCAAACATTTTGCTTACAATCATAGCAGATGTCAACCTTAATTTCCTTAAAAGCAGCTAAGGGTCTTCCGAATTAATAAAGTCATTTCCAAGCATAGAGCTGCTTTATGCTATGCTACTCTGAAACCATAGAGCTTGATTAGGGCTCCACTGCAGACGTGAAAGGCAGTCAGGCTAGCAGAATGACTTGAGTAAAACCACGTGCTGCCCATCTGATGACCTGAATTTGAACTTTAGAATTCAGATGGCAAAAGGAGAATACATTTCTCCAAGTTTTATTCTGACTTCCACACCTGGACATGCCTCCCACCTCTCCCAACACACGACAAACAAACAAACAAACAAAACTAAGTGTACAAAGTATATTTTGAAGTAGTAAAATCTTTGAAGAACGTTAAATAAATTTAAGAAAATAAAATAGTCAAAGCTGGAAAATAGTGAATAAAAAAAATGCCTGTGTAAACAAGCACGGCTAGAGGGATCTGTGTGTGCTCTTACTCTCCTTGTACTACTAAAGATGTCTTTGCATCTGAATTCAATTATGCTAACTGATCTATATCCAGTGATAACTGTAGCTTCTGGCATTGCTAGTCACCAATAGCAGCCTACAAGAGGATTATATGAGTATCTGAAATATTACTTAATTGATTTTACTCTCTCTGTAATATGAGGTACACGTTAAATTTAATGCTCTTGCCCCTGAAATATTCGCAAATGTTAAGCACCCATTCCACTGAGATATATTCTTCCAATACAGCAAATTTCCCACCTCTGCAAGTGATCAAAAATCTGACAGTCACTACCTTTCATGTGGAGAGATTATTTTTAGTGAAGATATTATTTAACATTTAGTAGTTATGAGAGCGTAGAGAGTGAAACAAGCTTAAGGACAATTCTAGACTGAGCCACGCTTGGAAATCAGAGGTGCCCAGACACTGAGGGTCTCCACTGAGCGGAACTGCATGCAGATGCACAGCTCTGATCTGCAGCGCAGCGGGTGGCTGGATGAACATCAGCTCAGGTGGCTTAGAAACACTGCACTGAGCCCAGAAAGTGGCACGCTCATGGAATCTGACTTGCCAGGGGTCTGTAAATTTGATCCCAGCTTCAGCTGCCTCCGGGAGCTACGGCTTTGCAATTCAAGGAAGATCTTCGTGCCAGCGCTAATTCAAGTCTAGCAGCTTATGTGTTATTAGAGCTGCACCAAATTTAAAACAAATAATACAATATTTCAAAATCATTCCCTGTGTGTTGGTGTCCATGCCGGGCTAGAGCAGGGAAACACGATTCTTTCCCACTGGGGAACAGCTGAAGTCTGACCATCATCTTAAAGAAATAAACTGCTGTTCAATTTCTCCTTGCCATGTCTTTTCTCTTTGAAAACCTTCCTCTTAATCATTAAATATTCCCAAGATCTCCAGCAGACATCATGCCCAATCTGTACATCAAATTTTACAAATACTTCAAAGTATGCAAAATCTAAAAGTTTTTCTACTATAAATATCCATTTGTGGCCTAAAGAATCATTGTAAACTATGTGCAGAATTCAGTAAGCAAAGACAGATAGATAGACAGATAGATAGATAGATAGATAGATAGATAGATAGATAGATAGATAGATGATAGATAAAATGTGTTTTTCAAAGATGTGCAAATTGCATTCAAGACAGTATAATAGTAGAATAGTGTTTTCAAAACTTTTATGGCTTAATAGATATTCCTAATAAGACCTAATCATCAATAAATAACTTTATTGAACTTCTTATTTAGTATGTGGTATTTTTGTTGTTTCTGGTAAGTTATTTGGTTGACTAGTTTGGTTTACTGAGAGTAGGCCTCACGTGGTAGCTCAGGCTGACCTAGATCTTACTATGTAACCAAGGCTGTCCTGAAACTCATTGCCAGCATCCTGCCTTGGCTTCCTTAGTGCTAGCATCTCAGATTTGAGCCACATCTGTTTGTTCTGTTCTGGGATGGTGCCAGGATTTGACCACACACATTTTTGCTCTAATATCTAGGCTTTCCTAAACATGCTAAATGACACATTCACTCAAACATATTAGAAATTTGTTGATACAGTATTTTACTCTGCTTATATAAATGTACACATACAGTTATAGATAAACATATGATGACCTCTAAAATCCTAACAGTTCTTTTATTTGAGTATTTTAATTTGTTGATTTTTATTTTTAGCTTTGTAATTTTTTTCAGATATTGTGTTTGTTTTGAGGTTATGATATATCATTTTTTACTCCCTTTTCTTTCTCTAACTCCTACGGTATATCCCCCTTTGCTCTCTTTCATGTTCATGGCCCCATTTTACATTGATTGTTATTACATGCATATATAATATATATATACATGCATATATGTATATATATATACATATATACATATATGTATGTATATATATATTATATATGATATATATGTCCTAAATATAACCTGCCCAATCTGTATATTCTTAAGTATGTTTTCAGATCTGACCTTTGCTATTGGACAAGCAGCTGGCATGGTTGACTATGGGGAAGACTGTTTCAGCTGCTCTTAGCATTTCGTCATTGCCTGAAAGTCTTTGTGTAGGATTGAGGCCTCATCCGCTTTCCTGTCCACATTAGCATGATTTTTGGTCCTCGTTAGGCTCATATTTGGGAAGTCATATAGTGAGACTTTATGAATATAGCCTCTGACATTACTAGGAGAATAGTTCTACAGCAAATTGCCTGAGCCTTTGGCTTTTATTTTTTCTACCCTATCTTCTGCAGTGTTCCCTGAGCCTTGCGTGTGGGTTGTTTTGTCAATTTAACCATTGGAACTGGGCTCCAAAACTCTCCCCGTTAATTACTTGTGTCTTTAAAATGTTTGAAACATTTCATAATTGGTATGCATTTTAAAAATTATTACAAAGGAATAAAGTATCAACTTATTTTTATCTATATTTCAATCTTAATACGATGAAGACTCATAGACGGTTAATCATGTAAATACACACCTGCTCATCTCTTAGCTATGTTACATGATAGTCTCCTGGAATGCTCTAACGCTTATTCTCATTTTACTAACCAAACAATTAACTGAAGCCTATTTGTGCTATGGGCTTTGATGTTCATACAGCTGATACAAAGCTGATATGATTATACTAACTTAAAAGTTTTAATTAAACCTTAAAGCTCAGAGAGGTCATATATCATGGTAAAGACCACACAACTACAAAAAATTAAAAGTATCCTTTAAATTCGACTTTATTCAGGCACAAATATCACTAACTGTTTCAAGGTACCCTTCATATGACTATTTTCAGACATCATCCTTCAGTCTAATTGCCCTGTAATTTGCTTGATCTCTTGTCTCATCCTACAAAACACATATGGCTGTTGGGCATGGGGTATTCCAAGTGTGAAGCATATTTGAATAACAATATTTTCTGCATCCCCTCTATGTGAGTCTAGATAAATATTGTCATGGCACTTTAATAATAATATCATTCATATGAGTTTGTGGAACTTGTGCAGTAGTAACTGCATTATGCTAGAGAAGCATTGCTTCCATAAACTAATGTACCTCAACCTTAGAAGAGTCACCAGTATTTAAAAGAAGACATCCTGCAGCTACCAGAGATCTCCACTTAGGCAAAACTGGGATCATGGCTTAGACTAAGAAATGAAATTCAGTGTTAGCTAAATTTGAAGCAAGCTTGAGCAGAGTCTACTCCCTCCAAAAGCCATTTCTTCCCATGCCACTGTAATGCTTTGTCTTTCTGTCATAATGCAGAGGTGAATAAGAATTATGTGCATGTTTTGTCTTAAAACTGTGTATGTTGATTCACTGGGCCTGTTGTGAGAGCCATGTCTACATTTTTTTTTTTTTTGGTTTTTCTAGACGATTCCTCTGTGTAGTCCTGGCTGTCCTGGAACTTACTCTGTAGACCAGGCTGGCCTCGAACTCAGAAATCCGCCTGCCTCTGCCTCCCAAGTGCTGGAGGGAGTCTACATTTTTGATGGCCTCCCATGTGCTCATTCTCAGAAGACCACATTTTGAGATGTCAGGTTATGAAGTTTGTCAGTAGCTGCCAAGCATGCTTTATAAGTTGCCCAGCTAGGGTTGTATCAAGATAGATACTAGTATGGGCTTTAGGACATGTTTAGTTTGAGAATTAGTCTGAAAAGTTTCTGGAGTGAGTGGGACAATTAGATAATAAATCTTTGGTTGCTCATTATAATTAAAATATGGCTGACATCCTTGGACAAGATATGCCTGCAACTGTTTTAAAACATCAGCAAAGGCTGGGTTGTATAGCTGTTTGCTCTGAGATCAAGCATTCTGTCAAAGTGTGGAGAAATCATAAGACCCAGGAAGTAATCAAAGCTTACAAGACTCAGGAAGCTAATTGGAAGACAGGTAGTCTGACCATTGATACCTCCAACACTATTTCAGAAAGCTAACTGAAATTTAATCTCAGAAACTTGCAAGAATTATAAGGTCAACCCTTAGGTTTTAAAAACAGTAAGCAATCACTAGGGACAGAAAGCTTACAATAGTCCAGCTTGCAGGCATGTTCAGCAATGTGGCTTTTGTGAGTTCTCAGTTTTTCAGGGGGTGGTGGTGATATTGGTTTGATAGCCTCTTTTGAGTCATTGATGTTCTGATATGTAACTCCTTGTCATGCTTTACAGAGACCCATTTCTCTGATCAGTGCTACATCTAGGGTAAATATACCTATGTCCATGTCATCCCAAGGAAAAGTCAATCAATAGCCAATTCAACTGCCTTGCATTCATGAAAGTGAAACATTAAATGAAAGAACTATTAACTAAATAATAAGTCAAAGAAAATAATTATAGTTGTGTACTTAAGGCATAAATTTCTAACTATGATCAATACGATGATACAGTGCCACTGTAAAAATGATGATAAAATTCCCTTCCAGTTACAGAAGTGTCATTCTAGTGAGAACTTCCACTGCTGACTCAGTGTTGTTGGATATTTTCTGTCCATCTTCCATGCTTCTTTGACCCATTCTTGAAATAGCAAAACTAGTGCTTGTTACAATAAAGTCTGTGGGATGTGACTACTTCAGTTAAACCACCATCTTTTTTACTTGCTACCTAGTAAATGGGTGCCTGTCTAAACTGCA
Source organism: Grammomys surdaster (assembly GCF_004785775.1). NCBI lineage: Eukaryota > Metazoa > Chordata > Mammalia > Rodentia > Muridae > Grammomys > Grammomys surdaster. The sequence goes on along the minus strand of NW_021604744.1, from coordinate 3,815,586 downwards.
ATCTTATCATCTGATAAATAAGGATACTACCTGGTTTCATAATTGCTTAATTGTGTAAATCATCTGAACTCTTTGTCGTAGAAGTCTGGCATATACAAGTACAAAATGTTTTCCAGTTTTGTTTATTTAACTGCTATTTTGTACCAAAAACAATCTTAATTTAAAAAAAATTAAAATCTGCATATACCTTCCTACTTAGTTTCTTCTGGGATTTGAGACATTGGGGACCCTTCTGTATATCTTATATTATTATTTGTTAAACCCTCACCCCAGCCAAGTTACACAAATGGTCAAATCAACCTGCAATGTTGTCTGAGTTGACTGCCTTTCCTAGGTCATAAACCTTCCTTCCCTAGTCTTTTTTTTTTAAATTCTGCTACTTAAATTACAGCAAATGATCAGTAAGTATTTCTGAATTGGCCAAACTTATGCATTGGCTCATTAACGTAGCTCTGTCCTGTGGTCCTTGACTTAACACTCAGAGACTGAGTGTTCATCCAGGAGTGATGACACAGAGCTAGCTATAATTCCACAGCCTGTGCAATGATGGCCACCCTCATCCACATGTAGCCAGCCTGGGCCACATACGGACTTTTCTGAACATATATATGTAAATGATCTGTATTTGAATAATAGTGGCCTTCAGAATTTCATTTAATTCTTTTGTGGTACATTCTGCTTTTCCATGTGGAAGAAAAACCCCAGAAGCCATTGTGTGAGGATAAGCTTTGAGATAAGTAAAGAGTAGTATTAACCACATGAAGCCATGGACTCAAGAGTGTAGAGCTAGCTGTCTGAATATTCAAAGAAAAGGGGGAATATACTTGATAGCAAGCACTTTCCCTGAAACCCTGTGGGGCAATGTTAGAACTTTGTTGCCTAAATATATACACTGGCAAGATGTTTGAAGACTGTTTAAATCAGAGATAAACACCATAGTGTGAACACAGAATATTTTTCTCAGGCACACTGGAATCTTACAAGGAAAAGTTTAAAGTATACCTAAAAAGTTGATTGTGTAGTATTAACAGCTTAAACTACCAATATGAGTGCTCACAACGAAAGGCAGCTTTCAAAACTCAGGAGTAAAATGATGACTTTTAAAAAGTCTTTGGTTGTACTTAAAAGTCAGGAAAAAAATGAAAATGCTACACATCTGGTAGTAACACATAACATGGATGTTCCGTCTGTTCTATTTGAGTAGCAATAGATCACCATGTTAAAACTGCAAATGAAAGTGTTTCCTCAGATAGTTGTTTTTAATATGATGTGGTTTATCGCATGGATAACCTTATTCTCATTAGCAGTTACTCTACTTCTGCCTTTATTTGCCTTATTGAATGTTTTTCTTTGTCTGGACAAACTGCTGCTAGTCTTTAAAGCCTAAAATCTGAAGAGAGGGGTCTTATAAAACATAAAATTATGTTAAGAGTATGTCTGTCAAGAAGACGAGACCTGACAACTATTAACTGGGGATCAGCTTTCATTTGGTGATAGATTAACCATGCCTCTGGGATGATGTTCAAGGTTGCAGTAAGTTGGTTTGATGTTCTTAGCCATATCAATCGCTGTTCTGTAGTGGACTCTACATCATATGTTCCCTATTTCATCCTAGATGTTTTTCTGGATTAAATGGAATCTGACAATATAATCTCTCATCTTAGGCATCTGTCTTAACAGCTGAGCTAAATGCCCAGCCCAGGAGTGAAGTTTGCATTGTTCTGATCATGATTTATAAAAACCCCACTTTCTGTACCCAGTGTCTCTTATAATTGCTTACAGGTTCCCTTGATAAGATACCTGAAGATCTGATCAGGTTATGACTGACCATCTACCTCCCCAGCTTTTCTACATCATTCTATTTCCATGCTAAGTATTTTATTATATTAAATATACATATAATAAATCATATAAATTCAGCACAAACAGTTGTATATTAAAAATCTCAGAACAATTAAATTCCATAAATATGTATAGTATACCCCCCGAAATATGTGTGTGTTTGTGTGTGTATACATATACGTATACGTATACATATATGTATATGTATACACACACAGTATTCATCCTTCTGTCCATGAATACACAGCATCCTTTACCTTCCAGTACACTAACTAATTATACTTATAATACAAAACAAGGTTCATGCTGAAAGAACCAGCTCACTTTTGTGTATATCTAAATATTTTAGGTATAATACAGATGGCTGTCTGGAAATGCCATGAAAGTAATTGAACAACTAGAGTCATGTTAGACCGTGTATGTTTCTCTACTGGTGAGCTTGTGAGTTGTCACATAAGCTTATCTGTTTGTAACTTTTTACCAAAATCACATAGCTCTTCAGGATCTACTTACCGTACAGGTGGCTGAGAAGAACTAACTGAGAATTCATCAGTCTATTAATTCCCTCAGAAATGGCACTAACCTTAAACACATGAAAACTCAGGAACAAATTCTGTCACTGCATTCAGTCAGGGTTCTATTGCTATGACGAGACACAATGATCACACCAACTCTCATAAAAGAAAACATATAATTGGGGCTGGCTTTAAGTTTCAGAAGTTCAGTCCAGTATCGTCATGGCAATGAGCATGATAACATGCAAGCAGACATGCTGCTGGAGAAGGAGTTCTTAATTCTACCTCCAGATCCGTAGGCAACAAGAAGAAGAGAGACACTGGGCTGTGCTTGAGTTTTTGAAGCACCAAAGAACATCACCAGTGATGTACTTCCTCCAACAAAGCCACACTTCCTAATCCTTGTCAACTGGTGCCACTTCCTGATGACCAAGCGTTCAAAATATGAGCCTATGGAGGCCATTCTCATTCAAACTACCACACAATGTGATTGTTAATCTGGATTGTCTTCTTGACAAGATCTGGAGTCCTGTCTCTGAGGGATTGTCTAGATTAGATTAACTGAGGTGGAAAAAACTCACCCTAATTGCCACAGAAAATAAAATAGAAAGCTGAAGCCAGATGTATACTGCTCTCAGCTTTCTGGCGGCAGATGCAATGCCTCCAGCTCCTGCTGCCAGGAATTTATCAACAGAATGGGAGTCTGAGTACCTCAAAGTCTCAGCCAAGTCAAATGAGTCTTGTCTCAAGTTACTTTTGTCAGTGACTCTGTCACAGCAACAAAACAAGTCACCAATAAAATCTCTAACCTTGATTTTGGCCCCAGTTAATCAAAAAGTGAATCAGACATGTTCTAAACATTGAGTGTATTTATTAATATATATCATGAGTCTAGGAAGGAACTGGTCCAATTAAGAACTCAAATCTTTTCTCTCTGTGGAAGAGGCTGCACCCTTGAGGTCAACCCACAGTCGACCAACCATAATCTCAGAATACTAAATGGAAAATGCCAGAAATATGATGTTCATCTTTTAAAATGCATGACTTCCTGAGTAGTCTGACAAAAATCTCTCAATTATCTGTGCTATGGATTTTACCTTTTGCATGGATTATCTGTACAATAGATAATAGGCTGTCCTTTTGCCTTCTCAGATCAACTTTGGCAATAGCACAAAATTACTTAACAGTAGACCTCAAGCAAAGGTTATGAAGCAAAGAACACATCATGGCATAGAACAAGGGAGAAGAGCTCACTTCTGTATAGTGTAGTACCATGTACAGGACATTGAGAAAATTAGTGTCCGAGTGGTGGAATACCGTGTTTGCTTTGACAGAGGTCTTGAAATGCATACTGGTCAGGTGGCAGGAGACTCTAGCATCCTTTATAAGCAGAAAGTTTCCCTGAGTCCATTAGACTTCCGTCTCCATGTCACTGGCCGTGCTTACCATTAGTTCTGTGGATCAAGGCTAATTGAAGGATTTTCATCTGATGATTGGAGTCAACCAATAATAACTGATTCTGGGGCTTCACACCCCTTACTTAATGCCCCTCAGAGGATGGTTCTTACTTACAATAAATACAATGAAACTGAGCAAACTGATAGTAAACCATGGTAAATGAAGTATAAATTTAAATGAGTAACTTGGAAGCACTGGTGTTAGAGCCATGAAAGGTCCAACTTCTTGCATGGGATAAAAAAAGATTTGAGTTCATAATTTGAACATTTCAGATGCTTCAAGAATGCTTTCTACTTATTGTTGTTTGAGAAGTAGAAATTTGAGGATTTATCATCAAAATAACTTCGGGGGTTGGTGCATTTATATGTTCTCCTTGACATTTACAACTCTAAATGACTTTTTAAATCTGTGGATTAGAAAGAATTTAAAGTAAAACCCTTTCCTAACCGATTATTAAAATTTCTGAACCCTGCAGGAATTCATAATCCCACATCTTTCTGGCCTTCAAGATTCGATAGCAAAAGCAGACATGGTCATACTTAAGACGCTGCATTTCAGGAGGATTACACAAATCAGAAGCGTTTTTAAGCTTCATGTTACAGAAAATAGAACATGTTGAGGCATTTGGTCACATCTGGAGTTCTGTCAAGTATGTGTCTAAGATTACAGGAAATGATTCTATTTTATGATTCCTAGCTTTAATGCCAAAGCTGAAAACTGAAGTTAGTAATAATAATAATAATAACAACAATAATAATAATAATTTAACCAGAGTTCTTAGAAGGTCAATTCTGTCAACTTACCTGAAATATATCTACTTTTTAAATGTGTTAGAAATAAAAACCTTTATCAAATGAAACCAATATTTTTGAAGACTCCAGTGTTTTGTAAACCTTACCCAAAGATTATAACACATGAAAAGTTCCTTCAAATGAGTACATTATAAACAGGTTATATATATATTTCACTCCTATCTATGCCTTGTCTTCTTTCATTATTTTTCTTGATCTTGACTATGTCTTACCCCCCACCCCAAAATACAACAGATTCATTTGAGAATGACTTTCCAAATCACCTACAGAGTATATCCTTTTAAAGCTTTACTAGAGTAACTTTTCAATGTGGTTTTACATAGAAACAAAAGTGACATTTGAAATCAACTCTTTCTTCTTCATCCTCAGCTGTATTTGTCCCAAGGGTGCAGGTGAGAAGCTTTCTCCAAAGCCTTTGCAATCCAAAAGAACAAGCCCTTTGTAATCTCCTGGAAGTATCAGCCAGCCCCCAGCTCTACAAGAGCTGCAGACAAATATAATTCACTTTGAAGGTTCTGCCACCAGGGGGAACTGGAGTTATAACATTTACAGTGCCTCACAGGTACTATATATTCCTCAGAAAATAAAGCATGCTTAATGAGACTAATGCTATTAAAATTGGAAATTTTCACATAAAAATTTCTGAGGAATTAATTGTATTAAACCTATCTAGGGCCACTGTGAATCATTTCATTATGAAGGATGTGATCTTTTTAGTGGTCCCCCTTTTCACATAGTGTCTGAAATTTCTGCAATGATAAAATTCATCCATCAAAAGATTTATAGAGGAAAATAACTGTAGAAAATTGTGAAAAACTGAGATCTCACAGGAATGATAAAAATTATATACATGTATCATATAATCTTCAATTGAAAGTGAGGCAGTAAATGGCTAACTCTCTAGCTCTGTTTCATATTATATTGCTGAGAACTTATTCTCTGCAAACTATTCTGGCAATGTGACTGGAGTAGCTAGCACCAGCATGGACTGTTTCAAAGTCACACCAAATATCCAGATATGACACAGTAATAAAGGCAAGCCTACTTTGTCAAAACATTTCTTTTACTCAACAATGAAATGTGCTGAAAAGTGCCTCCCCTCTTAATCTGTAGTGACAATTCTGCAGTGTTATGGTACAAGATTTTTTAATTTTACTAGTTCTGTTTTGATATTGAAAACCCTTGCCATCTTTCTTATTTATCTTTGTCCTTTTGCTTCACAATATGATATGCCATGTTCAAAGAGGAATGACATGGAAAGAGAAATCAGACAGTAACTGTTCAGATTTCAGAACAAACTAATTTCATACAAGAAAGTAAGTGTTTTTCCTTATAATACAATTGTCTCTTGGTGTTTTCCCTGCTAAGCTGTCAGGATTATTTACAGCAACATTATCAGGAGGGCATTACCTAAATGTGTAAATTGTGGATATATTTGTTACCTATATTGCTTAAGGGGGCTCAGAGGTAGAGATTGCTCTCATGGGCAAGTTTGAGGCCCTGTATGCTTTTGTCCACCCTGTGAGTTTTTGGTGGCTTCCAAGTGTGCATTTCTGCATATCAGATAACCTATCTGAAATATTTAGAAATGCATTATGCAGTTAAACCTTATTCTTCTTAAGTCATTATGTCAGCACAAGTGACTTAAAAACAAATCACAATGGTTTAATGTCTATTAAATTGTTGTATCTGTTTTCAGGTGCCTCTCTTGTCTTACTTATTTGCTCCAAATTATCTATATGGAAAATCATCCTTGAAAATGTTTTCCTGAAATTAAATCCCTTTCAGTGAGTTTTTGAGTTCTCTCATAACCTTAAATATCATGAGCCATAAGTGTAACTTTATATTTTTTCATAATCCTCCCAAAGAATGATCTTAACCAAATACTCTGGATTTGAATTGACTTTAATTTTTAATTTTTATTTATTCCTGTCTCATACAGTACATCCTGATTGCAGCTTCCATCTCCTCCATCCTCTGTTCCCTACCAGTATCCTCTCCTCCAGATTTACTCCACTACTACCCTCCCATCTCTACCCCCCAAAAAACAACAGGCCTCCTGAGACATCAGCATATCATGACACAACAACATACAATAAGGCCAGGCACAAACCCTCACATCAAGTTAGGGCAAGACAACTCTATAAGAGGAAAAGGGTCTCAAGAGCAGGCAAAAGAGTTTGAGACACTGGGAGTCTGAGACTCCAGATCCTATTGCTAGAGGTCCCAAATAAATGCCAAGCTAAAGAGCCATAATGTATATGCAGAGCACACATGTCAGACCCATACAGGCTCCCTGATTTCCACCTCCATCTGTGAACCCCTATAAACCTGTTTAGCTGGCTTCATTGCTCTTGCACTTCTCATGTCTTTGACCCCTCCATTTACCACAATTCCTCCTCCTCGTTTTCTGTACGGTTCCCTGAGATAAAGGGGAGGAACAAGATGGCAACTTTCAAATGTGAGCGCTCTCTCTCTCTCTCTCTCTCTCTCTCTCTCTCTCTCTCTCTCTCTCTCTCTCTC
>NW_021604744.1:3784927-3808426 GCF_004785775.1 Grammomys surdaster | reverse complement strand
CTCTCTCTCTCTCTCTCTCTCTCTCTCTCTCTCTCTCTCTCTCTCTCATAGTTGGCTGTGGGTCTCTGCATTTACTTCCATCAGATGATGGAGCAAACTCTCTGATGGCAACTGGACTAGGCACCTATCTATGAGTACATCAGAACAATGTTAAGAAATGTTTCATTGTGTTGTTGTTGTTAATGTTTTTGCTTGGCCAATTGTGTTTGGTTCTACCTTAGGTCTCTTGACGTTTCCAGCCTCTAGTTTCTGGTCATCCAGTCAGTTTTGGACATGAACATGGATTCTTTTTTACGGTGGGGACCTCAAATTAGACGAATCATTTGTTAGCAACTTCCACAAGTTCTGTGCCACCATTGCCCCAGTATATCTTGCAAGTGGACTGAATGTAAGTGGAAGGTGGGGAATCTGTGAGTGAAATAAACCCTTTTTTCTTCCCTATTGCATTTAATCATGGTGTTTCCTCACAGCAGTAGAAACCCCACCTAACACACATATAGAAGGGCATTGCTGTGACAGGTTTTGGTAAAAATTGCAACTTTAGACTACAAGAACTATTGAGTATTGAGAGTTAAGTGGACTGTTTTATTGGAGCTTTGAAGATTAAAATGTTGAAAACCATGCGGACAATGGAGGCCTGACTTGTGAAGTCAGAAGGTCAAAGTCATTTATGGTACAGAGTCATTTATGGAAAGAATCTGTGGCATCCAGTCAGCTGGATCTGTGAATAACAAGAGAAAATAAGAAATAAAGTGAATTTGTTTTACTGGAGTAGTTGAAGTTGGTCGGCTGGGGCTGAGAACTTAGCATTGATTAAGAAGAAGACAGTATCATTGAGGTGAAATATTCTGAGAAGTGTTCTCTGAATATCAAGACATAGAAGCTATATTCTAGAGACAACCAAGATTGTTTCTCGTGCTGGCAGCTGAACTTGGTTGTGTAGGAGTACTACTAATTTCTAAGGCATAATGCGATCATGGAGAACAGCTGAGATGGCATTTTGAGAGTCCAGAAAAGACCATTGGTGAAGTTGCAGCCTCAGTAGAAGTTGAACATCCAAGACTGAAGAGGTCATGAAAACAAGTTGAGGTGTAGGGAGGCTATTGGTGAAAGTACTGACAATTGCAACAAAAGACACCAGCATTTTGGAGATGCTAGTACCATGGGATGAAAAACAAGAACGGCAGCCAAGTGGACCTGCACAAATTTAGGAGAAGAACTGTGTGTGCTGCAGAAAGTTGAGCTAGTGAAGTGAAGCAAACGGTACTTGGATGATGATTAGTGCCCAGACATTAGACATTATCTTATTCACCTCGTTCGGAGTTTGGCGTTAACTTTGATTTGATTGTGGCTGGTCCCTGGTCCTTCCCTCTTGAAGTGGGAAAGTATTTAGCCTATTTTTTATAGTAAAGCCAACAGTGAGACTTTGAATCTTTTAAGAAGATTTTGGATTTTGAAGAGACTTGATTACTTTTTACAGATACTGAATTTTAATGTGTTTGAACTTGTAAAAAGTATGAGACATTTAAATATTTTTATGTTATCAATGTGCTATATTGTGGATGAATTATAAAGAAAATCCTGTGGCTTAAAGGTGATGTGTTTGTGTATCAAATGGAAAAATGTCAGTTATGCTGGATAGGTCTATGTCAAATTGTCATAGGCTAAACTATCTGAGAGGAGGTAACATCGATTAAGAAAATATTTCCACAAGATCAGGCTGTAAACAAATGTGTAAGACATTTTCTTAATTATTAATTGATGGTAGAGGGCCCAACTCATTGTGAGCAGTGCTATCCCTGGACTGGTGGTCCTGGATTCAATAAGAAAACAGGCTGAGGATATCATGGGGAGTCAGTAAGCAGCACTGTTTCATACTTTCTGAATCATCTCCTGTTATCATGTTCCTATCCTACATGAGGTGCTATATTCAATGCTTTTGATGATGGACTCTTATGTGGTACTGTGAGTGAAATAAACTCTTTCCCCCTCCCCCACTGTATTTGGTCATGGTGTTTACTAGAACAGCAATAGAAACCTAACTAAGGGAGAAAAGGAAAGCCTCCAGTTCTCAGAAATGATCCTCACACCCTTCTGCCTCAAGATAGTATTAAATGTTCATAATTGTGTTTTTTGAACTCTTGTTTTGAATGAAGAAAACAAGACTTATTCTATGTTTAACACCTTGTACCATGTGGATATGTACTAACTTATAAAAATTATTTCACGCTGTTTAATCATGAATACTACTTACAATATCATGACTGTTTCCTAGTTTCATTTATATTGCCTATCACATGTAAAAATAAACTTGCTTATTGTCATAATACCAGTAGCAATGATTTCATACCATTGGCATATGTCTATGATTTTTGTAAAGCTTAAAGCATGGTCTTCTAACATTTCCTCATTGAAATTGAGTATTTTAGATTAAAAAGTCTTAGGTATGGCCCAGCAATTGCATATCCCAAGTTATAATAATTGTGAATGTCATATAATTGCAACTGAAGACATTTAGTAAAATGTGTTGTTATTTGAGAGAGCTATTGTTCAACTGTACTGGGGGGAAAAGATGCCATGGTAGAGCACAACTTTCCAAAATAATCCACTTTTTTACAATGATTCTATTCTTTCAACGAACAAGTAGTTTAATTGGGTAGCATCAGTCCAGATTTCTTCTGGGGGATCTGTCCTGGTTGTATATATATTACCCTACCTCATTATTGACTAGATGGACAAAGCTTGCCATTTCAACCAATAGGCGGAAGTTAAGAAGATCAAAGTTTTCCAATTTATCTGGGAAGAATCAACTTGGGCTCTGTGAAATAGCCTAGTAGCTAAAAGCACTTGCCATACAAAATTGACAGTCTGAATTAAACCTCAAAACCAACAGTGAAAAGAACCATATCCCAAAAGTTGTTCTCTAACACTAATCTGCACACTTCACTGCACATATTCTATGGAACATGCAAGTGTGATCGGTCTCTCTCGGTCACTCTCTCATTACTGCTGCTGCTGCTGGTGCTGCTGCTACTAATACTAATACTGATGATGATGATGATGATGATGATGATGATGATAAAAAAACTAAAAAAGAAGTAGTCAGGAAAAGCTTGGCAGAGTGAGATAAGTAAATAGACCTAAACAGTCTAGTATGAGAGAGATATCTAAAGCACTGCAATGATTGTGGGATAACATTTATAAATAACAGAAATAACTAAGGAGAATTTTTTTTTCTGTAAAGGCCTTGTAGAAACCTATAAGAACCCAAATAAAGAACAATAGCAACAGAGTGCATCTTCAGGAAATCCAGAACATAAGGGAGTTCATTCCTATAGAGTGGGTAGAGACCAACCAGAATGAAAGTAAGAATTCTTTAAGAGGTCTTGTGGGACCTTCAAAAGCTTCCAGCCCTCAGCTTTGACTGGACTCTTCTCCAAGTACATTCTATATTATTTATTTCATTTTTAAACAAGTAATTCCCTCCTGTTTATCTTCTTCCTACTCAGCGTATATCTAGAAAGTAGGTTCTTTTCATTGTCATTATACAGATGAGTGGGACAGGGTAAGGCATCCTATGTAACTAAACATTTTCCCAAGACCACCCGTGTATGTAGTAGATAGGACTGGGATCGTGTCATTTATGTCTGGCTCCAGAAGCCAGTTCTTCCCTTCCATGCCCACTGGCTAGAAGCAAGGGTGATGTCCAGAATATTTGATATGTCTTCATATTTAATTTCATTTATTGTTCATCAAATTCAAAAATGATATATTAGACAAGATTAACAGAAGGTAATATGAGGTTAAAAATAATCTATACTTTTTCAGTTAAATCTTGAAGAAAGTTGTCTTGATTATTGCAAGCAATATCACTATTGTAAAGGAGCAACATGATCACAGCTCTTCCAAAGAGTGAGGTCAGAGACTTGAAAATGCTGGATTGAAATAGTAGAAAAGTATCTGGAGCATTAGGAGGGAAGGTTGACAGTATGCTAATCTGTATTTGAGAATAGCACCTTATTGCACCCTGCAACAGAGAGCAGAAAATTACTATTTCTGCACATGACCACATTTTAAATAGGTGACAATCAGATTCTCGAGAAAGATATTTCTGGGTTGTAAAAATCCATTTAAAGGACAGAGGAAGGTATTAAAATTATAAGTTGTATGACGATAGTTCTTGAAATATTTAGTCAGGAAGAACCCTCACAATATGAGTATGATAGAACTGGGCCTCAGCTTTAGCAGGCTTGACCAGTGTTCATTATTAAATATTTTAAGCACCAGACTGTGAGCTAAATGAGTGATATATTTTTATCTAACTCTCCCTTATAAGACTATGGCTTATGGCTTAAAGCTCACTCTATGCTCATTTTAGATGTTCAACAAGTGAGGCCCATGTTGAATGAAAGAACAACTGCATTGTAGCTTCATCCCTAATTCTATTAGATGCCAACAATATTTTAGAAGTGTATTTTCCTTTCCAGCAAAAAGTCTGTAATTGTGTCTTTGTATATTACAGGCAGGATGAATGACATGATTTCCTAAATGTATTCATCATAGAGAACTATGTGTACAAATCTCTTCCCTGCTGGGGCGATGCTATTCCATGGTCAGAAGATTCTGAAAGATGCCAGGAGTAGCTTCTTCTCATGTTCTACTTGGTTCTCATGTAGTGCAAACTACAAGATGTATGCAGTAAAAAACACAGCTTCTCCAGCCTATGACACACTGCCATGCTTTTTTTTCTATTTAAAATAGTAACTTTCTTCAACTTATTCTAAAACAGGCCAGTGCCTTGCTTACTTCTATTTTCCTGAAATGAGGTCTTGCTTATTTTGAAAGTCATTTGTTTTATCATCTAAGATTTCTATTTGACTTAATGATCTGTGTTTCATTGTTCAAATCCATAACTTCACTTCCATGGGGGCCTCACATACTACTTCACACCTAGTGAACTTGGCCACCATGGCACTCAATAATTATGGTTTTTCTTGTACATTTGTTTTTAAGTGAATGAATTTAATTGAGATACATTTTAAAGCTGTCTTTTAATAATCCCATCGTTATCTTAAGAGAAGATGAAAATAAGTAAATGACTCAACACGTCTCCCAGATGGAACAGGCACCGAATACACTATAGAGAGAAGATGAAAAGGAGGAAAACCCCACCTCACTGTAAACATGAGGGAGAACAGGCAAGCAGGGCAAAGAGATTCAAGCATCATACCTCAGCAAAACTTACACAAACTAGGAAAAGAGTCCCCAGTATGTACATTACTTTTATTACCCAAGAAATGAGATTTAAAAACTATCTCTAACACCAAAGTGGCCAGAAGAGGCTGACAGTAGAAAAGCACATAACTCTCCCTCTTTCTACTGCTGTTCTGAATCCTTGCTGAGAGTCATTGCATTAAACCCAGAAGAGAACATCTATGCATCTGGATTGTACTCCTTCTTGAACATTTTGGAAAAAACAGATAACACTTCTATTTTGAGAAAATTGTTTGTTTTGTTGTTGTTTGTTTTTCAGATCAGGGGAAATGACATATTAAGAAAATGGGGCTTTATCCACAATCAGCATAAGGATTCAGAAATAATTTGCTGGGCTAATTAGGTAACTGTTTCCCAAAGCATCTCTTCAGGATTCAAACTTCCTTTTGGCCTCCTAATTCAGGGCACTTCTAAGGACAAAGCAATAATACACAGACAGGAGACACCATTTATATATGACACCATCACTTCCATAGAACTTTGTTTTTCCTAAGTAATGATGTGTGTATTGATCTGAATTGGGCCTGAAGTATATATGCTGTATGTGTTTGCCTGAGACATTACTTGGTCTAATTTTACTGTTATAGTTGAGACCAGGTTTTACTATCTAGCCCTGGTTGACCTGGAACTCACTATAGACTAGAAAAGCTTCAAACTCAAATAGATCAGCCTGGCTTTACCTCCAGAGTGCTAGGATTAAAGGCATAAGGCACTATACCTGGATATCTGGCCATTACACAGATGATGATGATGATGATGATGATGATGATGATGATGATGATGATGATTTATTTAATCTTTTTTTTTATACAGTCCAGACTTTATCCAACTCTCAGTCCACCCTCTGACTGTTCAACATCCCATACACATCCCCAGCCCTGTCTCCAAGAAGATGTCCCCATACTCCCAACCCCCGATCCCCAGCACACTATGCCTCCCACTACCGGGGACCTCAATACTCTTGAGAGTTAGGTGGATCTTCTCTTGCTGAGTCCAGACCTGGCAGTCTTCTGCTGTATATGTTTTGGGGGGCCCATATTAGCTGCTGTATGTTGCCTGGTTGGTGGCTCAGTGTCTGAGCAATCTTGGGGGTTCAGGTTAGTTGAGACTGCTGGTCTTCCTATAGGGACACCATCCTCTTCAGTTTCTTCCAGCCTTTCCCAAATTCAACCACAGGGATCACCAGCTTCTGTTGGGTGTAAATATCTGCATCTGACTCTTTCAACTACTTGGTGGGCCTTTCAGAGGGCAGCCGTGCTAGGCTCATGTTTGTAAGCACACCATAGCATCAATAACAGTGTCAGGCCTTGGAGCCTCCCCTTGAGCTGGATCCCAATTTGTGTCTGTCACTGGACCTCCTTTCCCTCAGGCTCTTCTCCATTTTCATCTCTGTAGTTCTTTCAGACAGGAACAATTCTGGGTCAGAGTTTTTGACTGTGGGATGGTAACCCACACTTGATGCCCTGTCTTTCTACTGGAGGTGGACTCTAAAAGTTCCCTCTCCACACTGTTGGGCAGTTCATCTAAGGATCCTCCCTTTGAGTCCTTGAGATCTCTTCTCTCACCTTCCAAGTCTCTGGTACACTCTAGAGGGTCCCTCCTCCTCCTACCTCCCAAGGTTGCCTGTTTCCATTCTTTCTGCTGGTCCTCAGGACTTCAGTCCTGTTCATCCCACCCAGTTTCTAATCATGTTCCCCTCCCCTCCCTGTCCCCTCTCCCATCCTGGTCCCTCTCCCCTCCCCCCTCCAATGATTGTTTTCTTCTTTCTGAGTGGGATTGAGTCATCCTCACTTGGGCCCTTAGTCTTGTTAATTTTCTTGAGTGCTTCAGATTATATCCTGGGTATTCTATACCTTTTTGACTAATGTCCACTTATTGGTGAGGACATATCATGCATGTCCTTTGGGGTCGAGTTACCTCACTTAGGATCATATTTTCTAATTCCACTCATTTGCTGAAAAACTCGTGATGTCCTCATTCTTAATAGCTGAGTAGTATTCCATTGTGTAAATAAACCACATTTTCTGTATCCATTCTTCTGTTGTGGGACATCTGAGTTGTTTCCAGCTTCTGGTTATCACAAATGAGGCTAAGATCAAAACCTCAGGTGACAGCATATCTTGTTGAGGATGTGGAGAAAGAGGAACACAACTCCATTGCTGGTGGAATTGCAAACTGTTACAACTACTCTGGAAATCAATCTGGAGGTTTCTCGGATAACTGGAAATAGATCTACCTGAAGACTCAGTTATATCACTTTTGGGCATAATCCCTAAAGATGCCCCACCATGCCACAAGGGCACATAATTTCTTGTGTATAATGAAAATTCCAGAAATGTGAGCATTGAGAAGAGGACTCAGTAAAGCCTATGCCACACAACCATGAGGACCTGAATTTTATCTCTAGTATCCATGTAAAAGGCTGTGTGTGGTGAGATCTGTTTGCACTTTGTACTACAGCATCAGAGAAAGGCAGATGCCGTGCTCACTGGCAAGCATGCCTAGTAAAAGACATTTTTATCAGAACACAAGTTGTATAGCTCCTAAGAAATGTACCTTGAGTTGAACTCTGGCTTCTTTTTCCAATATTCACATGAATACACAATTCTTTAGAAATGTGAACCCTTTTGGAACTAGGCTTGTCCAGATTAATGGAATTTAATTTAGATTGTTGTTTTCTAAAACGAATCATATGATGGATAGCTGCTCACATATGATACTGATGTTTCTGAGTTCAAATGGTGGTCTTAACAGTAATGTAAGGAAGTGACTGCATTAGTATTGATGAAACAAATCATGTATTTCAACAAAACTCTGCATGTTATTGAATCATATTTAGATTAGGTGAGGTTTATGTATAAATAGTATCAATTAACATCTTTTTACCTAATTTTCTAGGAATCCTAAAATTATTATTGACCGTAGAATGTATTTCAATTAATATTAAACTACTCAAATATTAGCTGGGCCTATGGTGTATGGTTTTAATAATAGAACTGGAGAGGCAGAGGCAGGTTTACCACTGCGACATTGAGGCCAGCCTGTTCTACTATGAGTTCTAGGAGAGCCAAGGTTATTACACTGAGACTCGGGCTCAGAAAGAGACAGAGAGAGAGACAGAGAGAGAGAGAGAAAGAGAGGGAGAGAGAGACAGAGAGACAGAGAAAGAGAGAGAAAAACACACAGAGGGAGACACAGAGAGAGACACAGAGAGACACAAAGAGACACACACACACACACACACACAGAGAGAGAGAGAGAGAGAGAGAGACAGAGACAGAGACAGAGAGAGAGACAGAGGAAGAGAGACAGGGAGAGAGAGAAGAAGAGAGACAGAGAGAGAGAAATGAAGAGAGATAGAGAGAGAGAAATGAAGAGAGACAAAGGAACAGAGAGAGACAGAGGAAGAGAACAGAGGGAGAGAGACAGAGGGAGAGAGACCGAGGGAGAGACAAAGAGACAGAGATAGTGACAGAGACAAGAAAGAAGGAAAGCAAGAAGGAAAGAAAGAAAGGGGAAAATTCTTTAACATTAATTTGATTTTGTGTGTGTGTGTGTAGAAGCTCAGTAGATTACACTGTTTCTGCCTTAGAAACAGTATTATCATTAATAAAATCCTATCTGCTTGTATTTAGTGGATGCCCATTCAGCGAGCTAGTTAAGTATCAAAACAGAAAATCGTTATTGTGGCATTAAATCAATTTACAGCTTCTGAATTCATTATGCTAAGCATTTTTGTAATTAAAGAGCACTTAAATGAAACACATGTGGAGAAATTAAAACTTAATTTCAAAAGCTGCAGCTTTTAATGGCATCTTAATGGAGATATACATAAAATACATTCCATGAAAAGTCATGCAGTTTGGGTACCATATAGTTTGATACAAAAATAACTAGTGCCACCTATGGATCTAAAACTAGAATTTCAAAAACTATTTAAAAATGGTACTAATCAGAAATTTCAGTGGAAATAATGAGTTGTTAAAACAAACCCCCATAAGTGCTATTTCTAGATAGTTTAACTTATACATTATTAGTTTTTTATACAATGGCTATTGAAGAACCCTTTTGTAAAGCTAGGAGTGATAATTAAAATAGCAATTTCTTATTTAGAATTTTAATGTAAAATGTCATTCAGTAAACTAGATATTTTAAGCAATGTGTTTCTCATTAAAACATTCTGCACAGCCTTCTAAGGATATATTCTAATGTCATGACCCCCATTGACCAAATATATCATAGACTGGCAGGGTGGTGGTATGCTGGGCATGGCTGTCAGGATCTTTTGGAATTATTCTGGATTAATATAGGTTTGTTAGTCTGTTTTTGAAACTAGCAAGTTAGTTCAGAAGTTTGGTTGGTCTTCAGTAAAAATGGGAGATGGAAAAACAACCAGTGACTTTAGCCTTTCTCACTCAAAAGTCCTCGACAAAGAATCACTCAAAAAATGCATTCACCTTACAAAAGTAAGAGATTATAATTTCTCATATAGGAAAATAAATCACACATTTAAAAATATGTTAAGTAAGGAAAATATACTGAATATGTTTTTGTAAGGTATATGCCATTTGCTTGATTGAAGCCTGGAGTATATTGATGAAAATTTGTAGCCAAGGCTATACTAAGACGGAACACAATTATTCAGTGTGTATCAGAGATGCCAGAATTATTGCTCTGAGACTTTAGTCCATTTTCCATGGAATGATTTAGTAATAAAGTTCCTTGGTCACCATGTGTCCAACACAAAATGTTGATATAGCATACAGACTCCAGACTGGAGAAAATGACAGCCCACAAGGAGCTGAGCTTGGCACTACACAATGGCAGTTAATGTTATGTAACTGAATTTCCCCGTTGTACCCAGAGCTCTGGGGAGGTGATTATTGTGGGCATAGATCACCAGGGGCATAAGCACAACAGATTTTAGAGGAGTTGGTTTTCATTTTACAGTGTTCAGTATAGGCTTCTCTGGAAATCAGAAAGTGTATGAGAAAGTAAACACCTGGAGAATGTAATATTGTAGTACTCAAGTAGAGTTTCAAAAAGATGCAGTATGTGTATGTCATCAATTGTAGTTGAGTTATAAGGGTGGGCGGTAAAAGAAACACAGAGGAAAGAAATGACATAATATTAAAGAATATTAGTGAATATACCGAGGGAAGCAATTCTTTTCAGAGAGTAAAGCTCTGATACCTCCAGATACATAAATATTACAAAATTACAGTATTTGAATGGTGGACATCCTGGAAGGTGCTAGAAACAATTGCATGTAAGTAAATGCATGATACACTTGTCACGTGCATAACATTTATTACTACTGTTCTCTTCAAAGCTTCATCTAAACAACCTTCACTCTTCCATTCTGCAGCATCTTAAAGGAAAGTTAGCAGTCAATGTGTACTGGACACTGTGAAGTCACGTCCTGACTAAAGGTCAGAGATCATGTGATTTTCTGCTAACATCACCCTTCTCTGGCATGATGTCTCCTCTTAGCATCCAGGAAAGCAGTCAGATAAACAAGCATTATTACTGTGACAATTGATATTTATCACACCAATCAATAGACACATACTAAACGCTTCTTATGAACACACATTGAATATTATTAGCTTTGTACCTTATCCCAATTTATTCTCATCTGTTACTGTGTGTTTTGGTGTCTACGAGCAGTGATGTCGCAAACAAAAGAAAACCAGAGAATCTGCCTCTAAGGAAGTTCTTGGCCAGTATCATACATAGACTTGCTGTCTTGTAATCTGAAATTCAAAGTGGTCTGTGTTTCATCAAAGTCCACATCTTGGTAAGAATGTATTTTTTTGTTATCTACACATAATAATTCTTGGCTATTGCTTTTTTATTTAAAAAGTCAGTTCCACTAGGGATTGAGTTGTTCCATTAAATGCCTTTAAACTGTGGTTAGGAAAATGATGGCTTCTCTCTTGGTGGGACTTCAATTAAGCTATTGGGAGGAGGAAAGGGACATCCAACAGCGCTTCACATTGGGATATTTACCCTCTGTTTCTTGCATTGTAAATTCAGCTCCCAGCTGGAGATTCAGCTTCAATAAAATGTTATTGAAATTTCCTTTTCTCCTCTCCACCCCTGCTCTGGTAGACTCTAAAATTTCTCTTGATTGCAGGAATATTGCCAGGGAAAGCATTTTAAAAACAATGTGAACTATCTAAGTTCTTTCTAAACCAGGCATTATTTATTCTGTGGTTGAAACTCTGAGAGAGCTGACAGGGAATAAAGCCTTTTACTCACATCTGACTTGTGCCCTTTGTCACAAAGTGAAGGCTGAGGCCACCAGCACAGTGATCCCCTGAGAAGTTTGCTGGTAGCTTATTTCTTCTCTCTGTTAATGTATAAAAGCTTCCTGCCTGCTAACTACAGGTAGATGTTATATGGAAAATCACAGACCCAAAGAGTGTACAGAGACTGAGCTAATCCACTATGAATAAAGAAAAAAAAACAGATAGTATGAAAGAATACCAAAGGATGCCATTATACTGCAGGTCAGTACTAAAGATCATTTCAATGCTGAATGTGGGGCTGTCTAGTGCCTGTAGTTCCAATTAGCAACAATCTGAGACAGGATTGCCGTAAATTTCAGGACAGCCTAGGCTATCTAATGAGTTACAATATAGAGTAAACCTTTATTTCATAAAACAAAAGTCCAGGGGAACTGGGGAGATGGCCCTGTAGGTAAAGTATGCTGGCATAAAGACCTGAACTCAAAGCTCCAGTTTCATTAACAACTGAGTGTGCCCACTAGAGACAGAAACAAGTAGTTCTAGAGGCAAGCCAATCATCAAGCCCCGGGTTAATGAGAGAGATTGTCTCATAAAACAAAGTGAGAAAAAAGAGAAGTGAAGACACCAGATATTCAACTCTGCCTCCCACTATGCACACAAGGATAAGTGCAAAAAAATCATTTCAGAATCATGTTAACTGTCAAACAGTTCTCATGCTTGATCTGGCTTTGACAAGTGGCTTAAAAGATAGCAAAGGTTAATACTTCGTTTCTAGGAGAGCCACGTATTCATACAGGGCATCTATGAAATAGTTTGAAGGTTCTTAATTATATTGCCAATGACCCTTCTCTTTAAAATTAAAAGTTATTATGCTAGTGCTGTGTGTTATATTAACAATACGGATCAAAATACGTACTTGAATTGTTACTTTTTATTGGTTGATTATTTTTTATTATCCTATATTACATTTCCATATACAAACAAATTTAATCTTCCATATATGTGAGTATTTCCTCAGCTTAGGTGATCTAGATCCCTGACATCACAGAAAGCACTCTGATGAACTTTCTTGACATGTTTCTCTTTCTGTTGATGGTTCACCATCAGCCCATCTGCGATTCTGTGGCAAGCAGAAAATGAACTTCCAGAAAGGACAAGCATACTTCCCTATGCACTAGGCCTGAGAACACTAGCTCATATTGTATGTGAAAGCCACCAGGGATCCAAGCAGTCCTCATAAGTATCATCATAGCTCAGAATTTAGAGAGCCTTCTAGCAAGGAATAGAGTTATTTTGGACATATAAAGGCAACTTTAACAACCATGAAGAAAAGCTCTTCAATAGTATCCATAAGCATTTTCTAATGATATGGGGCAGTGTGATAAGCCAGAGAAGACTTCCATTATTCTCAGTCCCTAGCATGGCAGCTGCCTATTTTAACCATCCATATTTAATCACCGCCCCCTCCCTTCTCCAACAGAGGTAATCAGTGTGGAGAAGTACTCATTTAACTGCTGGTTAATCACAAAATCTGATCTGAGTAATCAGAAGTTGGCTGTAAGTTAATTTGGCAACAAATGACTGATTCCTTTGGGGATTCAAGAATCTACATCATGATAAATTTAGCTTTCACAGCATCTTATAGGAGTAAAAAGTCTCACCTGGACATGAACAGACATGTTCTTGAAAAATGGGGTCAGAGGTTGCTTTGACTAGAAATGCTAAGAAGAATCATAAAGATCATGTTCTATGACACTCCCTAGAATTGGCAGCTGTGTCAATCAAGGGCATAGCACATGACTCTGTCTTCCAACTCCTCAGATGTTTGTTGCTATTTAGATGTTTATAGCAGGAGGGGGCGGGGAGGTTTATTGCTCTTTGTGCCAACAAGTTAAGAAAAATTCAAGTAAATGATCAATATCATTATCTATAATTTCCAGTTACATTTTCATTAAGGTTATGAATAAGTAAAATTACCACAAATGTTTGAAGTGACACAAAATAAGACATACTAGAAAATAACTCCGAGTTAAAGTATAGACTCTATTAAAATTCATTAAGAAAAGCACAATTATAACTGTCAGTTAATCCCAAGTTAACTTCTCTGGAAGTTTAGGTGAAGTAAATTCTCTGTAATGTCCATTTTAGTGCCTATGATCTCCAGCCACAATTATAACAAGCCCCAAGGCAGTAAACACCATCAAAATTTCAAAAATTTAATGTAAAATTTAATTGTAGTGTAAAATAGTTATTCTTAAAGCAGGAGATTGACATTAATGTGCTATAGTCTTGTTGTAGGTCTATAGTCTGTATTAACACGGTGATGTTAATCTGTGCAGACTTAGACCACACAATGTAGTTGTGTAAATGTATGTGTGTGTGTGTGTGTGTGTGTGTGTAAAACTCATCACATGCACAAACATTTAAAATGCACAATGAATAAATCTGGTGTATGATATTAATGGTAACTAGCATTGGGTAATGTTGAATGAGCTTTATTTCTTTTTTCTTGTACTTTCTGCAGTGATTACATGTTTAGGAGAAGCAGTAAGGTATAACAGCATAGAATAGTGGTTCTTAAAGTTTATGTGCTTTAAAAATACCAACAAGACATGGTAAAATAATGATTTTTAGATTGAAAGTCCTCCATCAGAATTCTGCTTGAGTAGGGACAGAAGAGTAAGAAGAATTCTTAGTTTTATTTATAACTAGTTCTTATATGTACTGATGCTGCAGTTCTTAAAATAAAATCTTGAGACCCTCCAGTCAGTATGAGTCAGTTAACTTCTCAAAGCTCTTGAATCTCTTTATACATAAGTAAGATAGTGAAATACTTTCTCCAGAAAGATATTGAGACTAAATCAACTTGTGAATACATCACATAGTAGATGCATAGTAGGTTTTAAATATTTGATAATACAATTTCTTATACTTCTTATAATAATCAGATAATAAATAATTATTCTTTTAATGTCAAGACAATTGGAAACTAATTATCTACTCATCTTTCCAAAATCTAATGTGATTTGATTGTTGGAAAATAATAAACTGCCAGGATGATAGTAAGCAATAGTCTTTAAAAAACAAAAGAACTTTGTTCCTTCAAGTATTAGAATTTACAGAATACAGTCTGCTGTTCTCCACATCTGTGTAGTCACTAATTGTATTGGGTGGCGAACATGGATATTTTGTGCATGTCAAGCTACACTTGAATTCAAATACTAAGTGAAAATTTAAAATTATCACCTCAATGTCATTTATGATTATAAATAGGTAATGTTTGGTTTGTTGTTTAGAATTATAGCAACTGGAAATTTTTAAATAACACATCTGGTTTCATTATATTTCCTTATCATACCATAACAAGGAAAAGATTAGAGATCACTTTGCAGTTTTAAAAATACCCTCTTACAGATTTGTTAATGTGTCTTAATGTTTTTGAATAAAATTAGCAAATCTTTAATTGCAATATAGCTACATGCTTTAAATTCCTACTATACAATTTTTTTCTTATTCGTCATCCACATGTAGTATGTCTTAATGTAGGCTCATGGTTTCAATGAAAGGGAAGAAGAATGTATTTTTTTTCTCTGACAGTCCATCTGAGTGTACAATACCTTTATCAAAACTCATTGGAGTTAAATCAATGTCCCAAAAGTCAAGACTTATATTTGCTCCATCCAAACATCTTGTGATTCCCAACAATAAAGAATACACAGAAGTAATTGTACGTCCATATCTTTTCCCGAGTACAATTTGTGTTCAGGGATAGAAGGGTTATTGGATTTTAATTTTATATCACTTGAAATATCTCTCCTCCAACTATAAATCTAGGGACTAATTTAAGTAAACTCAGGTACTATGTATTTGATTCATCTATGCCATGAATCTAGTGCTAACTACCATCTATTTATTAATCTCTAGGCAACCAATAGTAATCTTGAGCTTCCATAATATTCGAAAAATGCACCAAGAGTTCCCAACTGTGTTCTAAAAAAAGATACCGAAGACAATCACGCTATAGATGATAGCTCACTGGTCTGTAGATTCCTTTACTATTTCAGTTGACACTATTGCTTTGGCACTTCAATAACAAAACCCCTCAAGTCTGAGTTGGGGAGCTTGGTTGTCAGATATAAAAATGAGAAGATATTAGAGTTATGGAATTTCCTTAAACGAATTTTCCCAATTACTTTCTCATGTCTCACTAGGTCCTACCTTATGTTTCTACCTAATTCCATATAGCATCAAGCTGACCAGTCCTTTAATCCCGAGGCTTTAAGGAGACACTTAAGATCCAAACTATAAAAATATCCCTTGATGACTCTTAGTGAGGAAAATGGAAAACATCACTTAATTTGAAGGTATATAATTTCTCACTATGTGCCATAGGTCTTCAACATACTTTAATAATCATTAAACATTGTGGATGTTTAAATATATACGGCATTTGCACTCATATTAACATGTATTATTATGGGCAATGTTGATATTTTTTATTGGGCCATGTGATTTCCTTTGGCCAGTTTTATATAATTAGAGATGTTGATCGAATTTATTGTCAACACTCTATTTGTTTACAAAGTTTTATCTGCTTAAACATGCTCCATCTAATATAATCCATTTATTGAAGAAATCTGTTTCCCGAAGTGTCATGCAGTCTCAAAATATATTCACCATAAAAAACAAAATGAAAGGATTGTCTTTGCATAATTTTTATAACAATTATCAAGGAAGATTTGATTTTTTATATGTTTTATTTATTATATAATCATTTCTGTCTTTCCTTTGCTCTGTCCAGTTCCTCCAATGTACCATTCTTAGTCTCTTGCAATTTATGACCTCTTTGTTCATTATTTGTCATTACTTGCATATATGTCTTGTATGTATTCCAATATGTGTAACCAGTTCAGTGTATTCAGTGTCACCCATCTGTATGTTTTAAGGGCTGACCACTTGATGCTGCATAACCACCTGATGTGCTCTTTCGTAGGGAAGAGAATTTCTCCTACTCTCAGCATCCCTTAGTTGTCTATAGTTCTTTGTGGAAGTTAAGGCCTCTTGGTCTTTCCTCCATCCACTTTGGCATGTCTATTGGTGTTGTCTTTGTTCAGCTCATTTTTAGGCAGTCATGTTGTGACATTAGTGGGGCTTTATGAATGTAGCCTTGAGTGCTGCAGTGTTTTGTGGAGTATTCTTTGAGGCCAGACTAGGCTCAACAACTCTACATTTTTATTGGCTTTGTTTTTCTGTAATGGTGTTTATCTGTTGCAAAGAGAAGTTTTCTTAATGAGGGGTGAGGACAATACTTTTCTGTGTCCATAAGGGCAAATATTTAGATTGTTGTCATGGGTTATACTGGTTTAGTAAAGTGGTAGTTGTAGAATCCTCTCCATGATCTATGACTTCACTAGCTCCCAAGCAGTAGGCAGTTTTCAGCAGTATGTTGAATATTATCTCCAAACCTGATCAAACAAAAACTTTCAGTACAGTCCTTTCCTTATTTATTTCCATTAGGTTTTTGTGTTAACACGTAAATTAATTAGAACTATATTATGTTCTTCCTACTGTCTCCTCACATGAGATCACCACATTTTTAGGAAAATGTATGGAACAGAGTGTCACTGTGTTAAATTAAATAAGCCAGACTCAGAAAGATAAATGACACATGTTCTCTCATGTGCGTATTCTGGTCTTCAATTTTAACATATGTATATAGATGCGTATGGATCTATGTGTGAGTATAAGTTATTAAACCAGGAAGAGGAATATGAGATGGAATGAAGGTATATTAATGGTAATGCAAGAACAATTGAAAAGGAGTGACTTCAAACAAAAATAGGGAGAAAAATAACCAGTTACTAGAAACTGTATAATAAAAAGCATAATAGCAGAGTCTTAGATTCTTCCGCTGGCTGATGAGCTACACATATAGACTATCATGATTACTTAGATCTAAATATCATCTACTTAATGAAAGTGCTACTGATTATGGAATATGTAAATCAAATACACAAACATACATGATCATGCGCCTCATCAACTCCGTACAAGATTAAAAATGAACTTAAATTATTGCCACAAAAATGTCTTTATTTATAGTTGTTAGAATGAATTTTTTAAGCAAGCCAAAAACCTCCATTCAAAAGTTCCTATATCTCATATTTGGACCAGAATTAAACTAGCTTCTCCCAGTTGTATTGGAAGACTGATCCAGTGAACTAGATAGAAGTAAGTGGGGGTCTTTTCTTAAATGTATAGATTCATTACTTCTTAATAGCTGAGTTCAGTAAAAACCAAACTCTATAATATTAGCTTTAGTTACCAAAAATAGCATATCCATATGGTAGGTAGAAAATTACGGTACTAAATAGTCACAGTCTTGATGCAACAAATTAAAGAGAATTGCATGGTGTCTAAGTCGTGGCTGATTGCTCCCGAGGCCAATGGTTGCTAATATGCTTTAAAATTATTGAGCAATGGAACAAGGATAGTATGAAATCTGTTCTCTGCATTTTGCATAAACCATACTGAAAATTTATTCTCTATTTTCTTCTCAGTGGCAAAAAAATAGGTAACCACAACTAAGATAAAGTCACTTATTATGTCTTAACATTCAATGACTATGCCGTCTGATTTCTTGATACTGAAAAGATTAGTCCAGGATCTCCACAGTGAGCAGTGTAGAGGTGTATGGCATGTGGTTTTAACTGAACACAAATCTGAGACAAGTGATATACAAACTATGGCTGTTTATTGGCAGCCATTGTAGATGCACTTACCCTGGAAGGATGTGTATGAGTGTGTCTATATAGCATAATATCAAGACCTTAGGGACATGGGTGAATCTATTTCAATTCTGTGGTCAGCTATTTAAGATCTTCACATCCAAATTTCCTCATCTGTCAGGTAAATGTTAAGCATCTTATGTTTCAGAGTAACTTTCAGAATGAAATGAGCTGCTATCTGCGAATTTCTTTTAAAGCTGCCTAAACTAGTAATCTCTACGAAATTTAGCCAGATTGAAGAGGAAAGGGCCTCTCTAGAAAAGGTGGAGAGATGAGGTGGTGGTGTTGGCTGACATTGTGGAAAATCATCCCGTTGGATTATTTCAAGAATAGCTTAATTGTTTTTGAGATATTGGGAGAAACAAGCACACACAAATTGCCTTCCAATGATGTTTCCTCTGCGAATGAATAGCTAAATGAGTACTGCTTATCTCTGAAGGACAAAGCTTCCTATTTTATGATGGAGTTTAGAAATAATTCATAGACAAAAGACTGCAATATTTTTGTGTTTCTATCACAAGTATCACACAGGTGAGAACTGTCAAATACTATGTCCCCTGCCAGATATGTAGTTCTTTGAGAACAAGAACAACTTATCAACAATGTCTCTTCAACTTCCAGTATGAGACCTCTGTGTACTTTGTCTGGTGTTAAAATAGACATGCACAAAACCAACTTGAGTCTATCTTTGAATGTCTAAAAGCTATTTAAATGAGGCTGTGTGACATACATGTGAAGATGTTTTTCCTTCGCTTTTGAGAATTCATATATATATATATACATATATTATATATTTATAATAAATATGTACTCCCATTTTTTTCCATCAACACATCACATGTTCTCATGTCATACCTACCCTACTTCATGTCTCTCTTTTTATAATCACTTAGGTCCAGTTAGTCCTCCCCATATGCATATGGTTGTGGGATAATCTACTGACATATGAGAAAACTACTAATTACCATAATCTCAATAAAGAGTAATTCCTCCTCCCCTACCGAATCCCTGGCCAGTATCTACTGCCAGTATCTTTCCAGCTGTAAATAGGCCTCTAGATTACTTGCTGCATTTAGGAAAGATTTTATCTAGCATGATTTTCTTTAACTATCCTGCTAGTGAACATGCTCTGAGTTTGTGATTGCAGTGGCCATGCCATGTGCAGAAGACAGCTTTCACACTGGCCCTCCTCACTCCCTGGCTGTGCCACTGTTCACTTCATCTTCTGTAATGTTCTCTGAATATTGGATGTGCTAAAGAAATATGAAAGCCCACTTTAGGGATGAGTGCTCGATCCTCTATTCTCAGAAATCTGCCCACCTCTCTATCCACTGAAAACAGAAGCTTCTTTGATAAAAAGCTGAGAGCTGCTCAGTTCTATGAGTATAAATACTCAGAAGGCAATCTGTTACTCTGCATCCTTTTCCTGGGAAATTGGAATTGTTAATGTTGAGTGCTATCACTGAAAGATCTGCGTTAACTCCGGATGTTTTGCTGACTTTGTACTATTTTCTTGCATCTTTTTGAACAACTCTTGTGGGGCTATTTATTTGCTCCTTATGATTCTTGGCTGTGTTTACCCTTCCTTCAGACTGAATTATTCCTCCCATGTAGTCCATAGAATTGATTTAGCAATCACAAATTATTATAATTTGTTTTTATTTTGGAATTCTAAACTTTATCTTCCTAGTATAATAGATAGTTTTACTAGGGATGATAATCTGGGTTCACAGTTCTTCTCAGAACTTGGAATACATCGGTCTAGGCTTTTCTGCTTTTGAATGTTTCTGTTGAACGGTTAGGTGTTATTATGATGGTCCTGAATTAATAAATGATTTAATGGTCCTGTTTTGAAACTTTCAATATTCTTTTTCCCTTAAAATATTTATTTGTTTTTGCTTTATTCTATGTTTTGTTTGTTTTGTAGAGTGTTTTGCCTCCATGTGTGTGTACCACATCCATGTCTGATATCTGATCTATATTTCAGTGCTCTGATAGTGTGCATTATGGTTTCAAGTTGAGAATAGGAATTGTGTTTGGCTGGACTCTAATCTCACACTGGCAATATAGAGATATGTTAGATATTTTCAAATTTGAGAAAATTAGTACCTTCCACTGGCACCATGTGGGTAATTTCACTAAATTGAAAATGTTTGGATCCTTCTTTATAACAGCACATCAACAAATATAACACAGTGTTAAAGATGTCTAGGCAATCGTATAATTGTCTGTTGTAACTTATAGAGTTAGCATGAGAATATAATAGATGCCTAGTTCCTTAAAAGGTCAGGGATTTTTTTGTATCAAAACCATTCAAACTGTTACCTTACTGGACTTTAATATTGTTCAACGTGTAATTTTTTTCTTCTGTCATAGATTCAGGGCTATGAACCTGTTATGTTGATCTATTCTCATGTTTTTTTATTCTTAAATTTCTTAAGTTTACTTTCTGTCTATTTGTAGCAATGGCATATAGAATAGGTTTCAGTTTAGAATCGTTGTGTAAATTCTTTCTCTCTCTCTCTCTCTCTCTCTCTCTCTCTCTCTGTCCTCTCTCTCTCTCTCCCCACCCCCGTATGTCCCTCTGTCCCTTTCTTCCCCTCTGTCTCCCTCTCTCTCTTCCTTTCTCCCTTTCTGTGCTTTTTCTAAATCTTGGATTTTTTTCAGATCTTATACATGTTACCTCTGTGTTGTCATCATATATTTAAGTATATTGTGCTTAAGATACATTACTGGCAATAGCAGCTGTCAATCACTGGCATTGTTGGTGATGCCCTATAGCAGACAACTGACTTTTGTTAGAGAAAATGTTAGTGTTTATCTGTGAATTGTTTTGTGAAAAGTTTTCAATATTAGAACAGTCTCTCTCAGAGTTCTGGTGCATAAAATAGACTATGAAAGAGTGTTGTGGATATCGGATGCAGGCTGATATCTACCATTACTATGGTACACAAGGTTGCATGGAGATAAACGATAATAGTAGTGCTACTACTAATGCCAACAGAAACACATATATACATAATAAATGACATCATACTTTGCAGAATATTGAAGACTCTAGGGCTTTAATTCTACTTCATGTCTTTGAGAGATTTTTTTTTCTTTTAGATTTTCAGTACAAGCTCCCATGTAGCCCATGTTGGCCTCTAACTTGCTAGGAAGACAAGATGACCAAGAACATATTATCTTTCTAACTCTTAAGAGCATAGGAGACAACCATATCACACCATGACTGGCTTCTCAATATCATTTTGTATTGCCATATTTTCATGTCACCATGGAGTGATAATCATTAACAATTTTACAATGAGTTAGGATCCAGTAGTGAATGAAAGTATATAATAGTCCCTAAATGTGATTTGTGGAAAGTATGTTTGAAAACTCATGTTAATTTTCTATCCTAAGTTGAAGACAGTAGTTAAAAAATATAGGAATAGTATAAGCTTTTAGAAAGAATAGCAGCTCATATAACCAAAATGACAGCTTGTGCAATTTGTACAAATAGTATGTTTTATGTATGTCTCTAGTACCCTGAAGGATTCCTCTGTATGGCAGGAGATGAGATTGATATCCTGTATCCTACCATAAAATACTCAGTGCCTTTTCTTTTATGAATTTCTTCCAGCCCAAAGTGCTTCTGGATATGTTGGATATTTAACAGTGGTATGACAAACAGTGTCATTTTCACAAACTCAGAGCTATGCAGGGAATAGATTTCCTATTAATATGCTTTGCCACCCTGGTGTAGAAACTGCCAGAGTACTTGTAGCTATATTTCTGGCTTCATGGTTACTTAATGATTGGAACTTTCTGATTTATAGGGCTCTTAAAAGTAATAATATGTCTCTTAATATCAAGTAGTCAACTGATAAGTTTTTATAATGATTTTTTAAATGGAGGGAACCTTTTTCTAGACTCACAGAGAGCACATAAGCAGAAGCAACAACAAGTAGCCAAAATAGCTGTTGACTTTCTTCTCTGTTCCTTGCACCCAAGGCTGGCTAAGGGCTACCTACAATGCCATGTGGATTTATAGCCTGGGGCCAAACATACATTATACAGAGAATGGTGATGTTTCTATTGAGTAGGCTTCAAGGATGTAGAACTCCTAGCTCATTGTTTCCAGTTACCACATATAAAATTTATTTCCATATCTTTTGGAGGAAAATTCATCATTTTTTGAAAGAATGCATGCTCAGGAAACTATAAAAAAGGAAGATGATATTTTAAGCTATGAATTATAAAGTTACATGTAAAAAAATGAAAGTAAAATCTTCAAAACTGTCACCCATAAGGAACAGCTTACCTACCACAGAGAAGTGGCCTTGGGTTAGGTAAATTGAAATTCACTCTTTTAGGTCCAAAGTTGGTTTGTTACATCTTTTGATTTCCATCTTCCTCAGACACCATAATTTTAATCTAGTAACTCCTGAGCAAGCTTTCTATAATTTCCCAACCCTCAGCCTACTCAGGTCATGTTTGTTTCTTTACACTTGGCCTTTATTACCAAACATGTCCCCATGCCTCCACTTCCCAGACCTACAGCATATTCTGCTTTTGGAAATATACATTTATGCTGAATTAAAAATTAGCTATAAGCAACCTAGTTTTAAAAAATATCTTTAAAATTTTGAGTACTATTAAAGTAAGATAGTTCTGTTGCTTCTGATGTTAATTCGCTGTGTGTGTGTGTGTGTGTGTGTGTGTGTGTGTGTGTTGATCATAAGTGGTTATTCAAAGAACGTTATTATTACTGTGTGACACTTTTGATAAGCACAGATTTAAAGTGTTGTTAATTATAGTTGTAGTTTCAGATAACAGGTTTGAGAACAAGTATCGGTCCCAAATATTTGATATATAGTGTCAAATATATTTCCCCATTTTTAAAAACTTTCACTGATTCTTTGTGAATTTCACTTTATATACCCCAATCCAACTCATCTCCGCATCCTTTCACATCCTTCCTTTGCCCTTGCAATTCCACCCCAATTAGAAAGGAAAGGAAAAGGAAGAGAGGAAGGAAGGGAAGGAGGGAGGGAGGGAGGGAGGGAGGGAGGGAGGGAAGAAGAAAGGAAGGAAGGAAAGAAGGAAAGAAGGAGAGAGAGAGAGAGAAAGAAAGGAAGGAAGGAAGGAAGGAAGGAAGGAAGGAAGGAAGGAAGGAAGGAAGGAAGGAAGGAAGGAAG
>NW_021604744.1:3783623-3784917 GCF_004785775.1 Grammomys surdaster | reverse complement strand
AAGGAAGGAAGGAAGGAAGGAAGGAAGGAAGGAAGGAAGGAAGGAAGAAAAGCATCTCATTGTGGATGCTGTAGTGTGTCATGGTGTGTCCCAGAATATGCCTTCTGTCCAAGAATCTTTACTTACCAATGATCATTGCAGTGTGTCATTGGTCTGTTTGAGGCCTTGAGTTCTGCTTGTGCTATCAAAGCTGTATCTTCACTGGAGCTCCTCATCCTGTGGTTGCCCTGTGTCATAGAGATCCTGCAGCTTTGTTCTGCAAAATCAGTGATTTCACAAGCTCCAACAGTTCATAGATAGGGTAGATGTTGGGGTGAGCCTGTTCAAAGCCCTGTATCCTGGCCAGGGTGATAGCTGACTGGTCGGTCTGCCAGCTCTCTGCACTCACACAACCAGAGAGAGAGAGTTCCAACACACCATTGGCTGGATCACCGAATGCAACAGCCAATATGGGGCAGGGCCAGGCCTTCCAATCTCGTGCCCACTGGGTCATCTCACCCCATCCCGACTCTGACCCCCCACACCTTCCTACCCCACCACCAGGGTGAGCTTTAGAGGGCCAGGGCCAGCTCTCCTGCCTGCTGTAGGTATCAAGGAATGGGGATAGGGGCAATCACTTCCTCACCCATGCCACCACAAGGAAGACAAGTGTCAGGGCCAGCTTTCAGTGCTCATCCTCTCAGGCTGGTTCACCTTTGATCACAACATCAGGGCCAGCTCCAGTTCTGTCCAGTTGAGGTAAGGGGGCAGCTCTCCTGGGTGTTGCAGACAGCAAATGGTGGGGTCATCTCTGCATAACCCTCAGGTATCAACATGGCTCCAGGTGTGAGCCAAGATCAGGATGTCCATAAGATATTTGGTGGTAACAGATCCCCACTGCTACAGAGCCATGGATGCAGACATGACCTTCAGTGATAGCACAGGCTAGGACTCCACCATGGCATCAAGTGGCATTGATGCCTAATCACATCAGGCTGTTCCACTACCCTCCAGTCTCTAGTTCTTCCTCTCTTCATTGTACACATACCATTCTGCTTCACTTACTCCATCCCTTCCCTGCTCATTTTAGTGGTCCAGGACATCTGGGTGTCTGGGGTCACCTTAGACATGTTCTGTCTGGCCAGGCCACATGATAACAGGCAGGGGTCTGCTTGATTGTTTCTTTCATTCCTTCTTTCTTTCTCTTTTTTCCTTTCTTCCTTTCTTCCTTTCTTTCCTTCCTTCCTTCCTTCCTTCCTTCCTTCCTGTCTTTCTTTCTTTCTTTCTTTCTTTCTTTCTTTCTTTCTTTCTTTCT
>NW_021604744.1:3728457-3783613 GCF_004785775.1 Grammomys surdaster | reverse complement strand
TTCTTTCTTTCTTTCTTTCTTTCTTTCTTTCTTTCTTTCTTTCTTTCATAAACAGGGTCTCACAATGTCTGGCCTCAGAGACATCTCCTACCTATGTCCTCTAGAGTACTGGGGTTAAAACTGTATACCACCATATCCAGCCATACTCTTTTCCCCAGTCTTAAGACATATGGGGGAATATATGTTCTCAGAAATGAAGATGATTAGAACTTAATGCTAGTTGAAGTACTATGACTTAATTGCCAAATAAAGACAAAATAGACATATTGACCACAAAGTAAAGTCAATTCAACAAAACTAAACATTCAACAATCAAAATCATTAATTTTTATCTCAATTAAAGATATCATAAACAGGCAGCTATCCAAAATCATTCTTCAACACGTAAAATTATTTATTTAAGGATAATTCATATTAGCAGTAGAAATTATAAAACAATAATGATTTATTAATTTAAATAGTTATAATACTCTTAGACCTAAAAATAGGATGAGTTTCATATCTTGATTTAATTACTAAATAATAAAGGCATGATGAAAAAATAATCTTCACATGACCATAGTCCATGATTCAATGAACTGAAAATTTTTCTTATGTTGTATCTTAATTGGTAAATAAAAATGTATATAGTGCTAATTTCCAACCTGATGAATTGATATGTAAATACACTGTAAAATGATTAACTCAAGGTGACATACTTATGTTACTCTAAATAGGAGGGGTGTGTGTGTGTGTGTGAGAGAGAGAGAGAGAGAGAGAGAGAGAGAGAGAGAGGGAGAGAGAGGGAGAGAGAGAGAGAGAGAGAGAGAGAGAGAGAGAGAGAGAAAGAGAGATTAGATGCTCGTTAACTCTCGTTGGTTGGTTTTCAAGTATGCAATATTTTGTTAACAGCTGGACCTCTTGATGTTCTTGACCTTTGAGCTTGTCCTTTAACTAACTACAATACGGTTTTCTTTTACAAACACTAAACAATGTTTGTGAACATAGTTAATATGAATTCCTATAAAGCATACAACTTCAATGTAGGAAAGGTGGGCGGATTCTGATTCTATCTGGTAGTTTATTTTGTGGTATTTTATTTTGCTTTTAAACAGCAATATTCTTAGATTCTATTAGAACAATAAATTTCTGTTATTGTTTGCTCTATTTCTGCATTCACATAACTTTGATTTAAAGATAATAGGGGACAAGTAAAAAAGTCTTCAAAACCAAACATAATTCTACCAAATAAAAACAAACTAAAATGATTTCAAGCTATAAAAGATTGAAGCTAACTTGGTCACTGTAATTTATCCAAAATTGAAATTATAAAAAAAAATGGTAATTTAATGTGTAAAAGTTTACTTAGGCAAACTATGTTAGTTTTCTTTTTAAGGAAGAACAATTGATTAAAACATGGGACAAATTATAGCCTATGCCTTCTTTCTAATGTATGGCTGGGAGCTCCTGTACTGACAGAAACTCCAAGAGTTCTAAAGAAAGCAGACATGAATAAAGATTGGGGAACAGAAATTGTAACAAAAACATCAAAGAAAATACAATTGCCGAAGACAAAGCACAAGGAAAATGTAATAAACCCTTCAAGTATATCAGAAGCAGAGCAGTTAAGCAGCTGTTACTGATCCTCCTTGAAATCATAAGTTAGATAGGGTCAAAGTTGTCACTTAACAGATTTCAAATAAGGAAGCAACAAGAACAGAAGAAGCAGAACAAAGAAGATGCAAGCAGCAGATTCCAGAAGAGCTCCTATAATATGTGCTAAGGCAATCTTTTTTGTTGTTGTTTATAAAGTAAGCAAACCTGAATAAACAAAATTTTTATTTAGTGTTTGTCCTTTTCCTTTAAAATAATTTTAAAATAAAATAAAATTTTTCAAGGAGATTCCAAGCATCTCTACTACATGGCTAAGCTCAAAGTCATAGGGTAATATATGTGGTAATGTAACCATGTCTTATAGAATGAAATGTTCCTAAAGTCTCCAGTCTACCATTTTCCATCGATAATCCTCAGGTCTCATTTCTGCAATCTTTAGATTGCTTACATGTAAAATACAATTATTGTGAGGGTCAGTGTCATGCGTAGTGGTTGGTTGGGTATAAAAAGATAATAAATAGAGCATAGGAGAAGTAAGAACTAACCTATATTTGATTGCCTCTTAATTTATAATGTTATAAAAAACTTGCATGTCAAACACTGGGAGCCTTTAAAATAAAATAGACAAGTTATATATAGAAGTTATGAATCCAATATTTTCAAATGTTTATACTCATTCTCTTATTTTCAAAAATATTTACATGATTGAAATAGGTATATAAGGTTTCTCAAATGTATTTAGTACCCAAGATTTGTGTATGATGTGCTAAGTAGAGGTGGAATAAAGGATACTGGAGATCACCATCAGCATCAGGACCACAACACCGTGAGAAAAAAATATCAAAACTCCAAAGATCCAGAGAAGAAAGTTGCCAAGGTCATGTACATCTGGATTGCTGGAAGGAATAAAGGAGAACAGTCAAATATTTTAGACAGTCCAGAGTCCCTTGGTTTAAAGGTCAAACCATGACAAATCTCAGAAGCAGAGTGTCTTAGAACAAATCATGGGACAAGAAGAATGCATTGGCCCAGCTCAGAAACTTCTGACTGTTCTCACTCTGTGGCAGTAAGTGTAAGTACTGTAGGGTTGGATAGCAGCCACGTGTCAAATTAAAGCCTGTTGCTTAGATGGCATATGGGAGAGGAGGACAGTTCTTTGGCAAAAAATTCATCTCACATAAAGTCATAATGAATTTCTCAGTCCTTTGGGATTGGTGCTTGTGGGTTTGATATGCTAGCTGTTGGTATGGTGTTTTAATTCATTATTAATACCTGAGTTTTACTTGTGGCTTGTAAATAGTGCCTTGCAATGACCACTTAGCATGAAACTCATCTTTATGAATAATTTACTACAGAAATTGGAAGTGATTTCTAAAGGGGGTTGTCTACTGGGCTTTGGTGATCAACCCGACATATGCAGCTTCTTTATCTGTCAACTTGCAAAATTGTATGTGTTATGTAATTATTATGAAGGTGTTAACATGGCAAGACTTCCTTTTTTAAAATGATACAGAAAAACATGCTGCATTTCTCTATATTTACAATGCAATTTATCTCAAAATCAAATACACTTTGTTTTTTGTCATTGATAAGGCAGTCCCAAAGTGACATCATGTCAAATATACGCCTCTGAATGCATCAGAGTCATTAAGACATGATTTGTTTTACAGTTGAACCTGAAGAGGAAATATCTTATTTAAAGTGCTTTATAATTTTCACAATATTTATATATTAAATAGCATTCTTTTCTGAATTTTCTCATATTGTTAGAGTTAATAATCTTTGAATTATCTATATGTAATTATACTGTGCATATTTGTACATTTCTACACTGTTTAGTTATACATAGAATTTTGCCTCATGTAAATATTGAGATAAGTTTATTATTGGAAGTTATATGGATACTATATCTTTCAAATAATACCTTTTAACCATCTAGCTACAGAATCACCTAGGAGATATTAGAAATACAAAAATTAGGAGAAATTC
This sequence comes from Grammomys surdaster, assembly GCF_004785775.1. Classification (NCBI taxonomy): domain Eukaryota; kingdom Metazoa; phylum Chordata; class Mammalia; order Rodentia; family Muridae; genus Grammomys; species Grammomys surdaster. The sequence goes on along the minus strand of NW_021604744.1, from coordinate 3,780,031 downwards.
TAGGGCCACATGATTAAAACCTTGCAGTGTACATAGCTTTTTGTTTTAACAAGCTCTCCAAATATATCTGATGCCCACCAAAGTTGGTAAATCAGTTAATTTTTTATCACAGCTATTATATGATTGGTTCACTTAATGCAATCTATGTGATATATATCCACTGTGAAAGATGCACAACACATTAGTTATGTTCTCTCCTTCAAGAAGTATAAAATATGAGCCACTAACTCACAGATGTAAAATTTAATAAATACAAGACCTTAACATATGCTGCACTGTAATATTTGATGAATCATCAAGTTATAAATATGGTATAAGGATGTCATCATACTATAACAAGTCAAGCTCTAAAAATCAGGCTGATTTTATTCCTATCTGAGCTCTGCCATTAACTAACTAGTGCTTTACTTAGAAGATCATCACGAGCCTACAGAGATAGCACAATATCTGATGTGTAACAAATGGTGTGTAAGGACTCAATATTTCAGTGTCATAGACATTAAGTTCCATGAAAATTCAAATTTTAGGTATTGCTTGTTTTCATCAGTAAAATAAAATTATTACATAAAAAAGAATGTTGTACCTGGAACTTGAAGAATGCATACATATTGATAGAAAAAGGAAGAAATGTTTTACCTGGTTGATTTCCGTATTAGCTGTGGACTTCACAGAATATGGAAACAATATACACTACCTTGTTAAAAGTAATACACAGTCCCTGGAACACATTCTTGCCTTTCACATTTCTATACCAAGTCCACATCGATGATGAGCTTCAAAACCTGATTTGTAATACCATCACCTGACTATAGATGTCCACCATTTTTGTTACAAAGTAAACCATCAACTTTCTATACGTCCAAATATGCTTCCTTATATGTCTCCTTATATGTTATATCACAGTACATTCCACTACTTCTACTCAGTTGTGGCCTTGGACCAGTGCATGGTATCCTTTTGGATTCTGTCCATTTGCTTTCATTGTAGTGAAATAGAATATATCAAATCCATGGCCATGCCTCCTGTCTGAGAGTAAGAATAGTCACCAAGCAGGAGGTAGTGTAAGGGCAGAGGAAGACAATGCTCACATGCCCAACAGGATTGTTCCTGTCACTGAGTAGCTTGGGCTTACTAGTGTTGTGACAAATGATGATGCTATCTGTAGGAATCTATGACTCAGTTCAGTGAGAGAATGTTAGACACATACGACAGGGGCTTCAGAGTACTGAGAAAGCAAAGTGTTCTCTTAACTAGATGGTGTCAAAAGCAGAAACATTCCTAAGATTGAACACACTCCAGGCATCCTCCTCTCTCTGATCTCAAAAGGCTAGGATTACAATTGCACGCTGGTATCCCTAGGTTTGTTTGTTTGTTTGTTTTTAAACACATATTCTAGGAATTGAACGTCAATCTTCATTTCTGCAAAGCAAGGACTTTGTACATTAAGCTATCTACGTAACCTTTTTTTTTTTTTTTTTTTTTTTTGGTTTTTCAAGACAGGGTTTTTCTGTGTAGCCTTGGCTGTCCTAGACCTCACTCTGTAGACCAGGCTGGCCTCAAACTCAGAAATCCACCTGCCTCTGCCTCCCAAGTGCTGAGATCAAAGGTGTGTGCCACCGCTTCCTGGCCTACCTAGCCTCTTAAGTGTTGTTTTAAGATATGATTTATTTCTTATTATAATTATTATTATTATAAGTAAAATTGATAATTTTTTCTATTTTGTTATGTCACTTAAAGGTCTAAATCAAAATCCATCTGCTCAAATGCATTTTATACTGTTAGTTATAATAAAACTGTCATTGTTTGCTTTTAGCTTGAGAGCAATGAAATGTGTTTGTTTTCTTCTTAATCAGTTAAAAACTTATAATATTAAAATGTCTCATGACAACCTAATATAAAAGATCATATAATTGTACTGCCAGAAAGACCTCATTTCAGTCCAGCCAGTTCAAAACTTTCCTCCTCACACGTACAGCATGATTTTCAAAGATATTAAATACCCTGTCTAGTTTAGGTGGTTCTGTGGCAGAAAGATTACCCTGGCTTACATCACACTCTTCTGTTCCTTCTTGGTTTGGCCAATACTATATATATATATATATATATATTTAAAAATATGGATCATTTGATTATATGATCCATATAATCAAACCCAAAATTATCATATATCTAAGAGCAGATTTCAGTTCTGGACCCTTATATTAACCAGTGACTACTGGATTACAACTTTCTGTTATGAGTTTAAGTTATGATATTAGCAATCTATTGCCCTCTCCCCAAAATATGTTTTTCCTCTTGGGAATTGGATTCTGTGCAAGGAATACATCACTGGCCACTATAAAAGCATGATAAGATGTGAATTGTCTAAATGTGCTGCCTTGATACAATTAGGTTATCACAGGAGATTGTTCATAGCATCAAAAGTGTCAGATAAAGTCAAAGGGGAAGAAATTTCATTTTCATCATTTTACTCATCCGAGCTAACTTTTTACTTATTTTAAAATTTGTATTAGTTCTTCAAGAATTTCATATAATGTGTTTTATCATGTTATTGTTCTTTGAGAGTTTTATTTAATGTGTTTTATCACGTTCACATCCTACAACAACTCCTCTTAGATTTACTCACTCTCTCTTCCATATGAACACAAGTTTAGTCTTTATTTTAAATACCCACTAAGACCAATTTGTGCTGCCTATATATTCTTAGAAGTTTGACATTCCACTGGAGTGTAGTCAATATACTAGAGGATATGCCCTTAAAGAAAATTCTCCTTTAATCATCAGTTATCACTTGTCAATAGCTCCTTCCCAGTCCATGTTGGTATTTGTGCTAGGCTGGGATTATTCAGGTCTTGTTCATACTGTCATAGTCACTGTGATATGTGTAGCTATCAGTCTATGAACAGTAGACACTGTTTCCTTGTGGTCATCCTCCACTGCTTCTGTCCCTTATGCTCTTTCTACCCTCTCTTCTACGTAATCCCTAAGCCTTGGCAGAAAGGGAATAATATAGATGTCCATAGTCCATTATTCTCCCCATATTGACCAGTTGTGGGTCTCTGTGTTAATTACCAATTACTATAAACATAAAGTGTTTATTCTAATAAAGGACGAGAGATGAATTTATCTACGGAAGTAACAGTAGATCATTAGAAAGTTATTTGTTGTTTTTATTTTTGTTGTTTTCATATTTGTCTACTTAGCAGAATAACAGGAGGTTCTTTCCTAGGACCTATGATTTACCTGTATTCTACAGGGTCAAGAACTTCTGGCTAGACTTTCTACTTATAAAGCTAGCCTTTTTCTAATACAAGTACTATGTATGTACTGTACAGCCCAAAAACCCAAAGGGTTTTCTGAAGAGAAGCTCCTCTTCAGGAGCTGAACTTCTGATTCTCAGATTGTAAAAACAGATGCTTGTGTTGATGTGTGTTATTTTGTATTTGGCTTAGTACAACATTTTGAGACAAGACTTTGCTATAAATCTTGTCTTTGCCTAAAACTTAATAGCTTTCTGCCTTGACTTCCTAAGAACATGAAAATGGATATGAATCACAGTATCTGACTACTTTTATTCTTTTAGCAGCTAATTATTGAGCATGCTCTGTCTGAAACTGTAAGAAAATGAAAATGAGAAAATGGATGAAAATGACCAAAATGTTTTAAGAATTATGATTATGGCTTAGAGTAGTTTGCCTATAAATTTTAGTGAGTAGAACAGAATGATGAATAAGACAGGATGACAACTGTGAGAGCCCTGTGAAGTTCTGTTAGCTCCCTGCAAGTCCTTTGCTGCTCAATACTTATTATTAATCAATTAATGTGATCCCTATCCCTTGTTCTCTTGAAAATAAATAATCTACAGTTGTAAGGGTGTTGTAAGAGTTGTAAGAGTCTCAACTATCTTTCCCAGATACATAACCCTACAAAAATGACTAATGTCAAATGCTTACCTTTCTTGTACATATGGAGCTAAAGCCAATCTGAATACATGCTTGACTCATTTTTCATCTTCTATGTAGAACCTCAGAAGGTTAGAGGAAGCTAGTGGATCTTCTGGTTTTTGCTATATTCTATCATCTCCTTTTTTTGTTCAAGAATATGTAGACTGGACAAGAAAATAAGACTTAAACAGTATTTGCTTGAAGACATGTGATACCGTACTAGAAATAGTCATAGCATCATTCCTGTGGAGAAGAAGGCAGCCTGAGTGAGCCATACTAACTGTGGATTTCATCCTCCACTTCATAATTTATAACCAGCTTTAGTATTGGACCCAAAATAAGTCACAGCCTCATGCTCATTACAAACCCTTATCTCAGACCTGGAACAAAATTCACATAAGTTGATATAATCCATACTTTTTACCTTAGTATAGAAGTGTAACAAGGCTGGCACTTTCTGAGTACCACCATTCTGTCAGAAAGGGATTCGTAAATGTAACTGTACCTCCTTGATTTTTTTTCTTTCCCCTAGTTCTAACCTTAACTACTACTGTGGAATTCTCTCTAAACCTGAGGCTCTACATTCTGCTTAGATCTAGATGCACCTGAGAAAGGTAGTATTGGTTCCCCTCAGGCCGTGAGGTGGCCACTAATATTCTTATATCCACAAGAACTCAAGACGTCAAGACAGTTCAAAGACAGTTTGTCTTTTTCAAATAAGTGCAATTATAGACAACCACAATGAGCTAGCTTGTGATTAAGAGTCAGTCCATTTCCACTGAGATTTTTCCTGGTTCATTATTGGAAAAATTTGCTTGTCATTTATTGCCCATATTAACCTCATACTAGGGAAGAATCAAATTTGTCTTTAGCTATGATCTGTCTTAATATATCAAGAAAACTACATTTGCTGGTTTTTATTTTAATGGTTACTGGTGAATGGTTTGTGCCTCCCAGATAGTACCCAGTGTAGGCTCACACTGAGTATGGACTTTGCTCCTCATTTCCAAGAGAAGACAACCTCATCAGAATTGATTTTAAAAATATCTTTACAAAAGGTATCAATGTGTGTAACTTCATTCTGGATACATTAACTAAAGGCTTCTGTTCATTTCAGAGACACCAATAACTTTAAATATTGTATAGTCATATTGCAGAGACTGAAATAGGTCGTTTTCCATGGGACCAAGAAAGTAAGAAGAATTAGAAACCTACTACAGTAAGGAAAGTTTGGAGGAGCAAAGAGTAAAATAGTTTTCTCTCACCTAAATTCTAACTAAACTTATCTCTGCTTAGCTTCCAAGATCAGGCAGTTTAGACACCTTAATGGAGTTTGGCCATAAATGAAAAATTATCTTCATTACTATGGAACATTAGCTTAAAATGTTAACAATTCATTTATGTTTTTAAAAATTAAAGATCATCTCTTCCATAATTTACTTGTAACCTGGAAGGTAGTACTTAAAAATGAAATTCAGATTCACTATGTGATTAACTAATGTCTTCATTAAAAATGTAAGTGGAAAGCTTCATCAGAGAAATAAATAGATTTATATTTGCTTCCTTATCAGAGCAACAAGAGTATTGTGTGTTAAAGAAGGGTCTCATAAGAACTGGAGGAATTAAGTAGTGTAATAAGATTGTGGATGCAAGCAAATTGCTTGCCTAGATTTGCTTCTTCTCTGATGTGATTTACAGTCATTGACTGTTTGGCAGAAAGAATTAAATGTTTGCATTTTATTGCACCATTAAGTGTCTCTGCCATGAAATATATTGAGAGTGAGACAAGAGGCTGCATGAAGAGCAGTCTTATTGCACTGGGCTTGTTATCATTCATCCTCAAAGGAGCCATGCAACGATGACCACTTTACATGCATCCATTTTTCTTAAGTTTTTGACAGCATCAACTCCTTTTAGGTTGTGTTCACAACAGACTAGTGACGATAGATAACAATGGACAGCTATATGAATGATATCTGTACCATTTACTCCTCACTGGTATTGATAACAGCCAGCTTGCTTTTGAACCTTGAAATTGGGTACTTAACCTACTGATTAAATATTGACCATTTAAGTGCAAAAATAAGTGCTTCTTAAAACGTGTGTTTTCCTTCTGTCAACTTTTATTGTATCACAGTTATTTTAACGATTTCAAGTTACTCTTTACATTGGTTAATGAACTTGAAAACAAAATGAACATTATATAAGAATATATCAGCATTCACACATTTATTAAATATCAATTACTATTTTAATGATACTAAAATAAATGGTTGTTTATGTTGTGAGCATGGCACGGTCATTTTATTAATGTGTTTTATAATATATGTGCTGCTCTATATTTTTGAAAGATAAAGTGGAAGTTCCTATTACCTGTGAGTAGACTTTGGGTGAAAGCAATTTAGTCTTTGGCTATATACTTTTCGTCCTTTGCTTGTTGAAATAGAATGAAGGGGAGAAATGTAGGGAGGGAGGGATATAGGGAAGGAAGGATGGAGGGAGAGGGAAAGTTAGACAAGAAAGGAGGGAAGAGGAAATCCATTGATGAGATATCATAATCTGCCCTTGAGGGTTTATCTTAATTGTATCTATAAGTTCATTTTTCATTGAGAAAGTTTAAGGATTTCAGAAATATTTATATTAAGAGATAGTTTTTATAAATCTTGTTATAGATTTTCTAGATTACTAGCAATAAGTATAAATAATATACTACAAATTCTGGAAAAGGTTTATAACTGACAATGTTACATACCAGGATGGTGATAAGACCCCAAGGCCTCCTGTTTCATGCTTCAGAATCCCTATCCCCTGTTCCACATCACTCTTCAGCAGAAGTGTTTTGAAGCAGTTACCACTGTGGTAAAATAACTGCAGAATTGGCCCCTGGCAACAGGTTTGCTCAGTAAATCCTGCAAAAGTGGATGAGGTGAGATATCTGACGTCTGTCCTTTACATGAGGGTAAACATAAATTTTAAATGTTAAGCTCATAGTCCAACATGAATTTTTACTTACCTCTTAACTTTTTAATTGATTAGCATGATTTTACTATCCTTGTTCCAGGACACAGATCAGGCTTCAAATGCCACATGTTAGAAGGAATGCTGTATGTGAACCGCAGCCCTCAGATGACAGTCTGTGCAGAGGGCAGCCAAGTGCCAAGCTTTCTGTTGGGATATAACTATTGCATAATACCTGTTTTCCAAACAGCACCACACCACAATCAGGTTGTAAAGTGTTTTTTGTGTCTCAAGAAAGAAGACAGAATAAGCAATTTGGAATGTTATAAAACAGGCTCAGTTGAGCAGTTTAATTTGCATGGAGTATCTTTATCCTCTAAATGACTCATTGGCCGATGAAACATCCTAGTTGCCTCAGTCCAGAGAGCTTTATAATTTTGCATGCATACATTTGCATCAATTGAGATAAAGAGAGTAGCTCAAAATATAAAACCAGAAGAACTGTTAAAATGATAACTGCTGTTAGTATTTTTTTTTTAATTTTTAAGGTATCTTAGCCTTTTGCATTTTACATTATACATCACAAGCATTGTACCAGCAAAATACATATCAGGTAACTCAATGATACTGTTGCTAGAATCATTTGAATTTAGAGTACATTATATTTAACCTATGTGTTAAAAGTAATTTTACTGTATTTCAATGTTAAACTAAACCTTATATAATAGTCAAGAGTGAGGTAAGTCAAATATATTCTATTATTTTATACATAGATTAAAAGTAAAGATGAGTAAGACAATTTACGAGACAGCACCAGACAGTGCTGCTGTATTGTTTCATGAAAGCTAGAACAGAGGGGACAAATCTCAGCCTTGATGAGCCATGAGAGCTAGAACAGAGGGGACAACAACCCAGCCTCGATGAGCAACAACCCAGCCTGGATGAGCCATTGGATTGGCATGGGGATGGAGAGATAATTGAGCTAAGCAGATTAATATTAAAGACTGAAGTCTAAAAGATGAGCAGACACACTCCAAAGCTGAGGAAGAGAAAGAAGTGATCAGAACATAGTGCAAAGGTGAAAGAAGATATAGAACTTTCTAATGTTTGTTGAATTATAATTTATGAAAAGTAAAATCCACTCATCATACATATTTACTTCTTTAAATTTAGACAAAGGCATTCATTTATGCAGTTAGCACTACAGTAAAAGTATAAGACATTTTCATTGTTCCTTAATTTCCCTGTTTAATCAGTCCCCTATCCCCTAGCTCAATCCCTGCTAGCCTGTGAATTTGTCCTTCTCATTCTCTCTAACAGAGTATGTACATAGGGAATATCTCACTCCATTACGCGTTAGCATATGCATAGGAGGCTGCTGCAGTTCCTGTTCATTTGTCAGTACTGTTCTCTTGTATGCATATAATTTTTTTTGTTATTTTCTGGTTGGTGTATATTTATAGTACTTCCAGTTATCATTACAAGATAATCATTACTAGAATTGTCTTTGTGCAAACTGGTATTTTTGTCTTTCTTTGTGTCTGGGATCGAGATTGCTGGATCATATCTGCAATATTTGAAACAGGCAGAAAATGTGTGAAATAAAAGCTACTCAAAACATGACAGTGTCTGTGACACAACATAGTAGGGTGAAGGAAGAAGGACAAACAAGAACTGGGCAAGACTGTTTAGTACATTTCACTTCAGCTTAGGAAATTGAGATTGTATTCATGAGTTGGTTGATGAAGTCTTCTAGCTGTGATCCCATTTCATCAAACATACATCTTAGAGACTGAATAACGAGTAAGTAACAGGGTAGATATCAGGGTGGGGTTAGGCATCATAGTTTAGAGTTGTTTTTATAATCTGCAACTCCACAGAAGTATCGTTCCTGATTTAAAAAAAAAGTTCAAGACTTTCATTACCACAATAAATACTGTGCATTTAAGATCTCTCTCTCTCTCTCTCTCTCTCTCTCTCTCTCTCTCTCTCTCTCTCTCTCCTACCTTCCTTATATGAAATTTAGGTAGGTGGAATGAAGCAAACTATGAGGTGTCCCTAGAGAACTTCTGGTAAGCACTGAGTGATTTCTCCCTAGACCTTCCTCACATTTCCCAAAATAAACCATAATGCTAAATGCTAATTAAATTCAGATAATTAAAAATCAAAGGCAAGGTATTCAAACAAATTACAGAGAGTGACAGTGCAGTTATGGCAATGTGTTTAAAAATCAATTTAAAAGAATATAAATGAGAAGCATTCTAATGATATTATCTTCCTAATGGGATTAAGTGAGACACTGCATAAGCACTGCAGAATGCAGATGTGTGTTCTTGTCTCATGATTTGAAATGTTGAAAAATATTTTAACTAGCAACGGGATGTTTCTCTTTTCTTTCATTTTCGTTTTATTTTTCTTTCATATATTGTATTCTTACCATGGTTACCCCTCCCCTCCCTTCCCCTCTCCTCAGTCTCTCCTCCACACCTCTCCCCTCTCACCTCTCCATCTCAGCTATCTCTCAGAGAAGAGCAGGCTTCCCACGGACATCAACCAAACACAGCATAACAAGACCAGGCACACACCATCACATCAAAGCTATATGAGGCAATCCATTAGGAGGGAAAAGGTCCCACATGTAGGCAAAACGAGTGAGGGACAGCCCTTGCTCCCACTGTTAGGGTACCCACAAGAGCACCAAGCTACTCATTCACAATGTATAGGCAGAGAAACTAGGGTAGCGCCCTGAAGGATTCATGGTTTTTGTAAGCCTTCATGAGTCCCAGTTACTTGATATTTTGGGCCATACACTGGTGGTGTCTCCGATCTCTCTGGTTCCTCCAAGCACCCTCCCTTCAAACCTGCCCTTCTCATGACTCCCAAAGCTCTGCCTAATGTTGGGTTGTAGGACAATGCATTTGCTTCCACCAGCCTCTCTGGTCTCTTTGTTTAAGATTCTGCTTGGCTCCTGTCCTACCATACCCTCTACAGGCAGGACAAACTGTATGTGTGTGAGGCAAAAGGGCTGTGCCACGAGACCAAAGAAATGGTAAGGTAGAGTGATCCCAAACCCCATGCAACTCAGAATCAAGTATGGTATGTGTGGAGCCAGCACCCTGCCAAACTCTACCTGCTCTGGGACAGGTATTACAATACTCCACTGAGAAGACCATGACATAAAGCTTGAGGTTCTCCACAGTAATGAGGTATCTAGGTATGCCCAGAGTCTTCAGGCAATGAATAATTAATACTCCTTTGTGTAAATATAGATTTTCATTAGCCATCCTTTGGTTGAAAGACATCTAGGTTGTTTCCAGTTTCTGGCTTTTATGAATAAAGCTGCTATGAACATAATTGGGCAAGTATACTTGTAATAGAATAGAGTATACTTAGGTGATATGGTCAAGAATGGTGTAGCTGGGTCTTGAGGTAGAAGGATTCCCAGTTTTCTGAGAATCCACCATATTAATTCCAATGTGGTTGTATATGTTTACATTCCCAAAAGCAGTGATGGAGTGTTCTTGTTCCACAACCTCTCCAACATGATCTGTTCCTTGTAATTTTGATCTTAGACATCCTGATAGGTGTAAGATGGGAAATTAAAGTCATTTTGATTTGCATTTCTATGATGCCTAAGGATATTGAACATTTCTTCAAGAGTTTCTTGGCCATTTGAGATTCCTCTGCATAGAATTCTTTGTTTATATTTTTAGCATTATTTAGTGTCTTGAATTCTTGATATATTTTGGATATTATCACTCAGACTTAGAATTGGTAAAAGGTTTTTTTCCCATTATGTGAGCTGCCATTTTCTCCAAATGACAGTGTTCTTAGCCTTGCTGAAGCTTTTCAGTTTCACAAGGTTCTATTTACTAATTATTGATCCTATTCTATTTGTGATCTGTTCAGAAAGTTGTCTATTGTGTCATGGCATTCAAGACTATTCCCCACATTTCTAAAAGGTTCAGTATATCTTGTGTTATTCTGAGGTCTCTGGTCTACTTGGACTTGAATTTTGTGCAGGGTGATAGACATGGGTCCATTTGCATCCTGTTAGATCAGCACCATTTGTTGAATATATTGTCCTTTTTTTCCTCATTGTATACATTCTTTATTAAAAAATCAGGTGTCCATAGTACTTCCTATAGGGTTGTATATGTGGGTATTTAAAAGTTGTGCTGGTATAGTAATCTGGGCTGGCATCTGTGGTCTCTTAAGAGTCTACAAGACATCTCCCCAGGCCCTTCTTCTTTTAGAGTCTCTGTTGAGAAGTCTGGTGTAATTCTAATGGGTCTGCATTTATAGGCTACTTGGCCTTCTTCCCTTGCAGCTTTTAATATTCATTTTCTGTTCTTTATATTTAGTACTTTGATTGTTATATGCCACAAAGACTTTCTTTTCTTGTACAATCTATTTGGTGTTCTGTAAACTTCTTGTAATTTGTATGCATGTCCTTCTTTAAGTCAGGAAATTTTTCTTCTATGATTTTGTTAAATCCATTTTCTTTTGTTTTGACTGGGATGATTCTTCTATTTCTTTTATTCTTAATTTTGGTCTTTTCATAGTGTTGCAAATTTACTGAATGCTTTGTGTTAGAATTTTTTAGATTAAAGTTTTCTTTGACTAATAACTCTATGTATTTCTTCCATTGTATCTTCAGTGTCTGGGAATCTCTCTTGCATTTCTTATGCTCTGTTGGTGATGCTTGCACCTTTAGTTCTTATTCACTTACCTAGACTTTTCATTCCCAAGATTCCCTCAGTTTGTGTTTTCATTACTGTTTCTATTCCCATTTCCAAGTCTTGAACTTATTTTTCCTGGCTTTCTTGACATTTTTTAAGGGATTTATTGATTTTTGTCCAGTTTTTTAATTCATCTTTTTGTCAATTTCTTTAAAGGAATTTTTTCTTTTTTTCTTTAACTACATCTATAATCTTCCTTAAGTTGTTTTAAAGGTTGTTTTCTTGTACTTGAGCTGATTTGGAGTACTAAGGTCATGCTGTCATAGGATAGCAAGGGGTCTGGTGGCACTGTAGTGCCCTGACTGTTGTTGATTTTGTTCTTACACTAACTTGTAGGCATCTGGGCTTGGGATGATTATAGGTCTAGATGCTGATTTCTGAGTTTGTATGTGTTGGATGGGTATTTTGTTCCTTGGTTTCTGTTTCCTCTTTCTTTTGATTTCTTTGGGTTTTGTGGCCTGGATTCCTAGCAATCCTAGCATGACCTCTAATCCAGTAGAGAGTCATTGTTCAAATCATAGGCTAGACTTCAAGTGGCTAGCTTGGCCTTTGGTACAACAGGGTTTTCTGTTCTGACTGATGTGGTCTGCATCTGTTTTTCTGACATCTGAGTAGTGGAATTCATTTGAAGTTGGGGGAAGGTGAAGCAACGTAAGGTGTGAAGAGAGACATGAACATTAAAATGGGTTTTGGGGAACCAAATCTAGGAATGGGGGAGTTCAACTCCAAGTAGTTAACTTGTTTGTTCTTCTGACTACTGTGCTAGTACCTAAACAGAGGAAGAGGGGATGTTTGCCTTGGTAAATAAAATATTCAATAAAAATAAGTTTGGGTGTTTATGAAGAGTTGACAACTCTTAGGAAGAGCAATCTTATTTTAGGGTATTAGCATGACTAGAGTGAGATAAGCTGATGTTGAAGAAGACAGTATAGGATAAAGTGTTGGGTTTGACCATATCATTGGTGCTTCTCAATGGAAAACACTGCTCATCATTATGTAGAATCTCTATGATCATTTTTAGAAAGGATTTACAATATATTACATTGCATAAAGAGAGGGAAATGTCTCACTAATGAAATATACTTTAATATGATCTAGCATCCTTGGTTCCTTGAACTCTATGACTCAGAGTCAGTATGTTTTCTTCTTTGTTGTCTAATATTTCTAAACTTAAAAAAATATTTACCTTTCAAATACATGATTACGTCTATATTTCTTGTTAAATTTGATTACAAATAATATTGACACCTCAATTACCAAAATGTTTTTTAGGTGTCGTTTAAATCTATAACTGCATAGTTCACTGAGTTCCCATTCATCTTTAAAGACATATTTTACATCATCTCATTCTGTATCTTACTGTTCTATATTAAGTTTTACAAAGGACTATTTTCCTGTAGATTGTTATCTATATACTATGCATGTTTACAAGTAAACTGTTTAACTATAACTGCATGGGTTTGTGATTAGCAATTGATACTCTTGGCTATGAAGAAGATTGCTATTTACTCACAACATAGGTAACCTATTCTAAATACCATAATTGTACTTTTTCTCATTAACTAAAGTTTAACATAAAAACTCTTGAATTTGAATATTGGGAAACAAATGTACTGAGTTTGGAGCTGCTACAGTTGTGAAAACTTGCCCAGTGGGTGTAATTAATACTTTGAGTTAACTCAATCCTTTAATACCGTGTATGTTTATTCACACCTCTGTCCACATTCATATGTCCAGCCTAGACTCTTAACCTTGACAAGCTTGCTGACACAGCCATTCTTAATCTGCTGTAGAATTAAACCTCAGAATCTCCCTATGTATGAGACAGTGCATTAAACATCTCAGCTTTTTAGTGTTCTTGAGGAAAATGAATAGACAGAAAAAGATCTGATGACCCTGAGATCAAGGCTTTTTTTGTGTTTCTTTGGTTTGGTTTGGGATTTTTGTTGTTGTTTTGCTGTACAATTTCCCTTACCTACCTGATTTAATTTTGAATTAGCCTTTGTCTTCTTTCATGCCAAACTTACTCCTAAGAACTAATTTTCTCTTTTACTCATATTCCCTATTTGTAAAGTTTGTCTGTATCCCTTTCCTTATGAAGACTACTTCCAAGGCCACATAGACAAGTTGTTATGACCTAGAAGTGTATTCACAGGACTTGCCATCAGAAAAATAGCAAGAGGCCATCTCATAAAGTAATCTAAGGGTGATTACACCTTCATTTTCTAAAAAAAGAAAAGGAAGCCAAAGTCAATGTACAAAAACAAAACAAAAATATTAACAAAAATAAATCAAAAAAACATAAAACTTGGATTTGAGGATCCATATCCTACATTGTCAGCCATTCATGAGGAGCTATGCTGTTGGTCACAATAACCTAATAGATGATATTTATTTATTTATTTATTTACTTATTTATTTATTTATTTACTTATTTATTTATTTTTGGTTTTTCGAGACAGGGTTTCTCTTTATAGCCTGGGCTGTCCTGGAACTCACTCTGTAGACCAGGCTGGCCTCGAACTCAGAAATCTGCCTGCCTCTGCCTCCCAAGTGCTGGGATTAAAGGTGTGCGCCACCACCGCCTGCTCGGTATTTTGCAACCTTGTTTTATTTTTCTAATGAAGTTTAGATTGGGTTTTTGTATAATATAATTGCTATTTTTAGATTACTGTGTGTAGCTATACTTGCTGGATATTTCAATGTAGGATTGCAAACAAAAGATAACTTGTATAATTAACATAATATGTACCACAGATCATCCTAAAATGTTCTATGGGTAAATTTGGGCATGTGGTTCATTTACTTTTTCAAGCATAAAACAAGGTTAGTATTCCTAAGTTTTAGCATAAGACTTGGCATAATTCTCCAGTCTACATCAAACCATGCTTCCATAAGCAAGTGGCAGTCTTTGGAAGAAATAGAGGATATGGTCTGCTGTTTATAGAATTACTTCCCTAAGAGTTGAATGGAGAGCATTGAGTCTTGCTATCTTAAGTTTTATTTTCCTTTTCTTTCGAAGTACCTTGAGTAGGGCTTCTGTGGGGAGCAGACAAAGGATAGCATGACTGTGTGTTTAATTCAGCCAAGTGAAGACAAAACCCAAGTTTTAGTTTGCATTCGTCTACCAACAATTTTCAACATTTTATGTATATTTACTAGACTTTAGAGAATTGTTTTATTTGACCATTACTTAATTAGATTTTATTTGGTATTTTACTTGTTCCAGTCTTTATTTATGATAGGTATTAATACCCTATGTTTTGCCTAAAGGCACTGCTTTGTAATAAGAAACACTGCATTTTAAATTTTATTTACTGAAAGAGATTTAAGGCTCTGTGTTAAATACCAGACATGAGTGTGATAGCATCATTTAGTTATATTTCAGTATGGCCTTCATCATCAAAGTGCATCACTGCGAAAAACTATCAGCTTCCTTCCAGAACCTGCAACCTTATTACTAAGTCATTTATTTCCTGACCTAGGTCAGTCCTGGTATAACATGGCAACAGTGCACACAAGACATGTCTGTCTACTGTTCCTCAAATGTTCCTCTTCCCCAACTTCACTTTACATGGCTTCCCCATGCTCTGTATGAAGACCAAGTAAAATAAGATAGCAGTGCTTTAGAAAGTTGACAAAAGAATGCCAACTTTCCCTGGGCGTTTCTCTAGAATATTGGTTTACAATGCACACTTCTTATAGGTCAGAATGCAAAGAATATTTAGATGTAAATTATGAAGCCACACTGCATCTTTCTAAATTGTCAATGCATAGGTTATTATAGACAGAGGAAAAATTACTTTTGCTCATTTTGTTCCTCCCTTCAGAAAGAATAATATCCATAATCCATAAAAGCCAAAGTAAATTTTTTCCATTTCATTTTGTTTTATAATTTGAAACCTGTGTCTAAAAAGATGGTAATTTAAAAAGACTGTATTTTTTTATTTGCCCTACAGTAGTGAGAGTAAAGTTATAGAGCCCACCTACAACAGGAAGACAGGGCATTAAGTGAGGGAGGGGGTTGCCATCACACAGTCAAAATTCTGACCTATAATTGTTCTTGTCTGAAAGAACTACAGGGATGGAAATGGAGAGGAGCCTGAGAAAAAGAAGTTTCAGTGACAGGCCCAAAGTGGGATCCAGTTCAAAAAGAGGTCCCAAGGCCTGACACTATTACTGAGGCTATGGAGCCTTCTCAAAAAGGGACCTATCATAACTGCCCTCCAAAAGACCCAACAAGCAGCTGAAGGAGTCAGATGCCGATATGTACACCCAACCAATGAATAGAAGCTGAGGAGGAGGGCAGTCTCAATTAAGCTGGACCCCTGAGATCTTTCAAACACTGGATCACCAACCAGGTAGCATACACCAGCTGATAAGAGGCCCGCAACACATATACTGTAGAGGATTGATTGGTCTGGGTTTTGTCAGAGAAGATGCATCTAACCCTCAAGAAACTGGAGGCCCCAGGGCGTTTCAAGGTCTGGTGGGGTAGGGGGTGTGGGGTGGTGACATCCTCGTGGAGACAGGGGTTGGGGAGGAGGTATGGTATGTGGAACAGTCAGAGGGTGGACCAGAAAGGGAATAAAATTTAGAGTTCAAAATACATAAATTAAGAAAGAAAGAAAGAAAGAAACAGAGAGAAAGAGAGAGAGAGAGAGAGAGAGAGAGAGAGAGAGAGAGAGAGAGAGAATGGTTAAAACACTATAATTTATTGTTTTTTTAATCTTGTGGCACACACTTCCTCTACAATTTTGATATCATATCAAACATGTCAACAAAATCAGACCTTCATTAAAAATAGAATCTTAATTTTATGGTACTAAGTACTACAACAAATTTAATTTTCTCATAATAGTTCCCTAAAAGAATGAAAAGAAAAAAGAAACAGAAGCAGAGAGGCAGATATTGAAAGAGAGGCAAAGACAGACCGAAAGAGATGAGGCAGAGAAACAGGGAGAGAGGAAAAACAGCTGAAGTAGGGAAGGAAAAGATAGAAGGAAGGAAGAAGGGGGGGAGTGAAGTAAACAAGGAAGGGAGGGAGGGATGAAGGAAGAGAAAGAAGGAGGGAAGGAGAAGGAAGAGGACAGAAGTGGGAGGAAATTAGGAAGGGATGAAGGAAGGAAAAGAGGAAAGGAAGGAAGGAAGGAAGGAAGGAAGGAAGGAAGGAAGGAAGGAAGGAAGGAAGGAAGAAAAAAGAAAAACTTAAATGAAGATTTGCAAATGAGAAAGCCCTGAAATACAAAACATTCTAAAAATAAGCACATACCGATTTAGTCTGTGTCTCATTCATTTGTCATTGCTTTCTCCCTGAGGCATCTTGAAAAGGAAACACATGTCTTTACATTTTATTACCAAATTCAAAATTTGCTATGAAGAAAGAAAACTGACAAAACACAGAATGTAATCAGCTAAGGATGCACACAGCACTTGGTAACAATACTCTGGCATTGTTAATTGAAAGGAATTTTGTTGTCTATTTTGAAAGCCTACAGTCTTCAAAGTACAGGAAAAGTAAATGTCCAACACCATGCTTTCCAAAGCAAATGGGATCATGTAAATGAGTTCTTGGAAGAGCCAACAGTTATTCCATTAAATGATTATGTTGTTTTATATTTCTTTTACCATTTGTTTCCCGTAGGAAAAGCTTAACATTTTTTCATTCAGACAATGGTCACTTTTTAATGATGCAAATCCTGGAAGCTATGAAAAGGCAACATTAGGAATCTATGCTTCTTAACTGGGGTCATTGTTTAAAATACAGGACAAGTGCCTATAAATAATTGCTACATTAGCATACATTAACATATTAAATGAAGATGCAGAGGTGCCTGTGCAGGTGCTTCAGATATGATAGCATATAATGTTTATTCTCATCCATTTATACACACAGACACTTTTCAAAAAAGTGTTATATCAACTGCTGTTTATAGTAACAAAATTATGGAAGAAAGAATACTCAGTGAGTGGAACACTTGAATCCAAATATTTCACAGACTAGCTAGCATCTTTTACCATAGAGTAATAAAATGCAAATACTTTTCTATTTGTGTATATTTATTATAATCAAAAGGAGAAAACCAGATGTGTGGAACTCTCCCAATGTGTGTAATGCAATGTTAGCCGTTTTCATGCATCATTTGATTTATACAACAATCTTCTAAGAAAGATCTTTATTATTTTTGCCACTTTAAAGAAAAGCTCAAGTAAATAAGGGAAACATAGCCCAGGATTATGCAATTGAGGAAGGTTACACACCTAGCTAATGGTAGATTTGACATTTGACACCTAAGGTATTCTCTGCAAACCCTGCAGGCATATCCCAATATCCCACTATTCCACGAAGACAGTCAACAACTATTCGTTGAATTGCTTCTCTGACCTAGGCACTGTGCTGGGTTCTCAGAATAAAATCTGAGATAGGCAAAGGCAATATTTATCTGTGTATTGTGAATACTATTACAATATGATTGAATTAACACATATCTGTGGTTAGGACAGAAAGAACTTATAAAAGAAAGTAATTCAGTTCACACTTCCAGAGGATTCATGATAGTGAGCTTAGTGCTGTTCATATTATGGTCACCAGAAGCAAAGTAAAGCTGATACATCCTGGGAATGGCCCAGGATAAATGTGCTTTTATTTAATATATTAATGTATGCTAAAATAGTACATTTATTTATAGGTACTTCCCCTATATTTTACAGCAATGACTCCAGTTAAAAAGTATAAAATTCCTAGTGTTATTGCTCACAGGTTAGAATTTATAGATTATAAAAATGCAACCATGATTCAGCCTCCCAGTACATATCTGCAGTGGTCTATTCTCTCCAGCTAGACCTTATGGCTTCCCTTGCATCACCTCCCAATGAAGCGATCATAGTATAAACTCTAAAACAGACTATCATGATCTGCCTATGTAACACCTCAAAACCACACAGAGGTAAACTGCTAATTTTCTGGACATCATACTATGATCATGTTGACAAAAGTTGCCATTAGAGACACTTGTGAGTAAAATTGCAGATTAGAACTAGTATCTGTGTAAATTGATGAAGAAGGTGAATCAGTATAAGAAAAACTCTATTCCTATAAGAGAAAACATATGAAGAAATAAGAAATTAGTCAAGGTAACATAGACAGACAAAGCAGCCGATGAAGAGGCCACAAGTATCTACGATTCAGCAGTTGGCTATGCCCAGGTTGCTCCTTCTGTGTTACGATCAGTAGTAATTGCCAGGGAGGTAATATACTCTTCTAGATATGATCACCAACATTACAAATTGGAAAATAGTGAAAATTAAGCAGTCTGCAAAGATATTGCCAGGGTCTACTCATACCGTGAGTGGAGAGATGGCCGGTGAAGCACTGGTTGTGGAGACATCTGCTAGATTGCAGTAGGAGACTGGAATCTGAAGATGCAGTTCTTCAGAAGCACCCAGGGGTGATGGGATGTAAAGGCAAAACCCTTGCCACTACCTGGTGATCAACAAAATGGGACCATGAAACCAAATTAGGTACTGACAAAGAGCAAAAGTAAAAAACAGTCAAGACATGTCCAGAAAGAGAGCAGGTCCTGGTGTTCAACTGCAGTCAAAGACAGTTCAGTCCAGCTTTTATTGCCCCCTGGGTCTGCCCTCTGACTGTTCCACATCCCATAACTCCCCCTAACCCAGCCCAGCCCCGTCTCCAAGAAGATGTCCCCACCCTGACCCCACCAGACTTCTCTACTCCCTGGGGTCTCAAATCTCTTGAGGGTTAGATGCATCTTCTGTCACTGAGTCAAGACCAAGCAGTCCTCTGCTGTATATATGTTGGGGGTCCCATGTCAGCTGGTATACGCTGCCTGGTTGGTGGCTAAGTGTCTGAGTAATCTTAGGTGTCCAAGTTAGTTGAGACTGTTGATCTTCCTATAAGGTGGCCCTCCTCCTCAGATTTTCCCTACATTCAACCACAGGGGTCACCAGCCTCTGTGTAAATATCTGCATCTGACTGTTTCAGGCTAGCTGGGCCTTTTGGAGGGAAGCCATGCTAGTCTCTGCAAGCATACCACAGCATCAGTAATAGTGTCACATCTTGGGTCCTCTCCTTGAGCTGGATCCCAATTTAGGCCTGTCACTGGACCTCCTTTCCCTCAGGCTCTTCTCCATTATTAACCCTGCAGTTCTTTCATGCAGGAACAACTCTGGGTCAGAGCTTTTGATTGTGGGATGGCAATCCCACCCCTCCACTAGATCCCCTGTCTTTCTGCTGGAAGTGGACTCTAAAATTTCCCTCTCTCCACTGTAAGGCATTTCGTCTAAAGTCTCTCCCTTTGATTCCTGAGAATCTCTTACCTCCCAAGTCTCTGGTACATTCTGGAGGGTCCCCCTACCGCCTACCTCCCGTGGTTGCCTGTTTTCATTCCTTCTGCTGGCCCTCAGGACTTCAGTCCTGTTCCTCCCCCACAATACCGGATCATGTTCCCCTCTTTCTCTCACTGTCCACATTCCCACACTGGTCCTTCCCTCCCAGACCCCTGCTCCATGATTGCTTTGTTCTTCCTCCCAAGTGAGACTGAGGCATCCTCACTTGGACCCTTTGACTGGTTAACCTTCTTGAGTTATGTGGATTATATCCTGGGTATTCTGTACTTTTTTGGCTAATATCTGCTTATTAGTGAGTACATACCATACATATTCTTTTGGGTCTGAGTTACCTCACTCAGGATGATATTTTCTAGTTTCATCTATTTGTCTGAAAAGCTCATGATCTCCACATTCTTAATAGCTGAGTAGTATTCCATTGTGTAAATGAACCATATTTTCTGTATCCATTATTCTGTTGTGGTACATCTGGGTTGTTTCCAGCTTCTGGATATCACAAATAAGGCCACTATGTACATAGCTGAACACATGCACCCATTAACTAAATTCTATAGCTGAGATACATGCACATATATTTTTATTGAAATATATGATTTCACTGAATATTGTATTAATCAAAATAAATCAGACTTGTAAAAGCAAACAATGTTCTCTCTCATACAGAGAGCCTTGATATTGTATCTCTCTCTAATCTGTACATATCTACATTTATGTGGAGAGACAAGAAAGAAAAAGGAACATGAGAAGGGAGAAGAGATCGTCAAGGAATAAAGACAGTGGAACATGAGAGGCTAATAAAATATCATGTGACTTGAAAGCAGTATGGGTGAGTCATAAACAGGACACTAAAAGGGGCATGGCATGGGGGTAGAAATGGGAGATGGCGGCGAATAAGGACAGAGTAAATTTGAAAAAAACACAGTGACTTTTTAAAAGCTGAAGTGTATCTCCCTTCTTACCATTACATAATAGGGTAGCCTTCCTTTTCTTAATTGGCTAAAGCTTCTTGTCTCTGCCAAAAGTTATAAAACTCTCTAGTGAAGAGATCAAAATAAGACAGGACATTTTCTCCATCTCAAAGTTTAAGACCCTTGTGTGTTGCTCTTAGAAAAGCTCCTGAAAGTTGCTATTACCTATCATTTTTACAGAAGAAAGTAGCAAAGGAGATCACCAGAGACATAGATAAATTTCCTTTTTGGTGACTGTTCACCATGACCCCAAACTGCTACAACTGCTATACAGAAAATTTTAAATTAGTGTTCCCTTTACCCCCACATGATATAGCCATTTTTATTCCCATCTTAGGAAGGAAACTGAGGCACAGACAGGGTACTTTGACTTTCAGACTTAGGGAGCCCTATGTACAATAAAAACACGTGATTCAGGTTTCAAGGCCCAGGACCACTTGGACTAACTTGCAATACAGGGCTTTCACTCTCTGTGTGTCTGTTACCTCTTTGGAAAATTAAAAAAATATATATATAACCATTGCCTTCAAAATACAGTTTCAAAAACGGACTTTAACAATGACTACAAGAGGGAAAATGTTAATTTTTTAAATATTCTAAACCTTTGTTTTACTGATTTCTAGAAGATGTAACTGAAAAATGTATATATGAGCGGACCACATAAAATCTTTGATTTGGTAACCATTAGCATATTAACTGCAGAGATGAAAAAGCTAAAGTTATATCTTTATATAACTGTAATTCAGCTATCATATCAAAAATTATAAGTTGAGAACTGTTGAATTTACATTTTTATCAGGATTCATTGATTGTAGTTTTCTCCTTGGATCTGAAACCCAGCGACTAAGTCAGACACACTTGAACTCCATATTTGGTATCGGAAACAATTTCATTTTTACTTGTTTTCTGCTATCAAGTTAATTTCTGCAACATATAGGAAATGGTTTAATATGAACTGTCTATCACAGACTAACTTCAAATGCTTTTGTTTACTAATTGCTGGTGATGTTTGTAGCAAATCATTATTACTGGTTTCATTATTAATGAAGATAGAACATTCAGGATGAAGTAGCTCATATGCATGCCACAATTTATGTATTGCTCAGGCAAATGTCCAATAGCACACTCTTGGGAACTTTCTTGCTGTAGTCTCTTTCTCTATTGCACCCAAATGCAAAAACCTCACAGGGAAAGAAAGGGCTGAGGGAGGAGGAGAGGAGGGGAGAGGCAAATGAATGAGGAAAAACATGAGTGCCACATCCTAGGCTTAGGTACAATGCCAACCAAGTAAAACCATTTAAAATGGAGATGAAGCTGCCCATCAAAAGTTATTTGTGCCACATAATAAAGTGAGAAAGTATCGAACCAGAAATGAAATTATTGAAAGAATAGTAAAACACAGTTTGAAGTAACTTATTACCACCATGTATTTTATAGCTTTCTTCCCAGAGAATGTATTTAAACAGTATTAAATTTCTTCATAAAACGTTTATACTATTCTTGGGCTTTAAGAGATTGAGCTGCAATGCTAGCTTTAACTGTGTGGTTTTGCATACAAAATTTGATGTCCTTGTAAAATTCAGTTTAAATCCCTATTTTCTCTTATCGCTTTGTAATAGTTCGTGACTTTTGTCTTTCTTTTAATTTTCTCTGCTATTCTTGTCAGAGCAGGATAAATGCTTTCCTAAAGCAAAACAAATTATTTTCCAGAAAAGTACAAATATATATGTATGTTCATATATATATGTGTGTGTGTGTGTGTGTGTGTGTGCGCGCACGCATGTGCATGTGCGTGTGTGTGCGTGGGTGGGTGTGGGTGTATAATTTCTATTGGGAAAAATAACAAAATTTTGAAATAAAAGTAAGAAGTTACTTTTGCTTTGCATTACATGAATGTTTGTTCACTGAAATTTTTACCATGTATCAATATTATATTTGTCCTAAATGTATACAAAACAGCCAAGAAACCAATGGCCAGGTTAGAAACAGCATGATCAAAAGAATATATGTGTTGCCTCCAACCCAGATCAGTTCTTTATTACTAAAAGTGAATAATAGTTCCACTATTATTCTATGAATACTACCATAAAAGCCGCTACTTTTCAAAATCAATTGTCATGTATTCAAATACAAAAGCAAACATTCTGACTGTAAAAATAATGTAGAAAATAAAGTATTTTATGTGAAATAAAAGGATAAAAATTGTTTAAATTTTATACAAGCTTAAAGAAATATCAATATTATGTAAATGAGGAAAAACTAGAAAAAAATAGAGAGATGATAGATGATAGAGAGAGAGAGACAGATGACAGATAGGTAGAGAGTTATGACAGGTAGGTAGATAGCAAGACAGACGTAGACAGACAGATAGATAGATAGATAGATAGATAGATAGATAGATAGATAGATAGGTAAACAGATAGATAGACAGATAATAGGTAGTTAGATAGGCAGACAGACAGATAAGTGATAGTAAGACTTCCACATCATATCCACTGCCTTTCTGTTCCCTCTGCTTTTCTCATTTGATTTAAAAATATGCCATAAATAAGTCATCAAATAACCTCTTATATGAAACTGACACATCTATTCCTTTGAGTTTCTTTCTGGTTTATTCCCATCAGGGAGACTGCTAACGTAGCCATTCTTCCAATTACGTCTTTAGATAGTACATGGCTTCCAGCTAAAACCAGGTCATATCTACAGACACATAGGCATTCAGCAGTGGAAGTAGTGAAAGATAATGTCTACCTATCATATAGAAACTGTTGAAGGGAAATTGATATATTTTGTATTTCAACATAAGAGAAAAAGAATACTTAATGCTATTTTCAATATAATCTATTGAAAACAAAAAGCATATCTCAAAAAATAAAAACCATGAGGAAGGTTAGAGCACAACAGGATAGGGTGGGACAGGCAGCAGAGTAAAATGTGGCCAGGGATCACATTATTTGCAGTGGCCTCTTTTATAGCCAGAGCATTTCCATACAGAACTATATTCTCTGAGCATTTCCACACAGAACTATATTTTCTAATGTTTCATGAGACAGAATTCCATGAAATTCAGTTGTTTAATCATCTACAGAAGAATGCTTGTCTAGCGTATACAGAGCCCTGTGTACTATCACTACTGAAGAATTTTAAGAAATTAAAGATTATATTACTAGCATGTAGGTGAACTAATTAAGCTATAATTAATCACATAGGCATTAATCCAGAAGCGTCTTTCAATCATTGTCCATAACAGCAGCATACTCATACATAAATTGAGACTCCTGACTTACAATGTATTGACTTATAATGCTTTGATTTGTAGTTAAAGCAATAGGTATTCAGTACTTTGATATGTTGAAATTTCATCTTGTTTTGAGCTAGGAGTGTAGTGCTATACTCTGTTGTGATCATAAGCCATTGTAGAGATGCAGTACCTGTTCATCCATGTGACAACTAACAAGGATAAGCAGCTACTATTTAATGTGCGAAGTTATACAAAGTCCTATTGCAAATTAGACATTTTGAGTACAAGGGATTTATACGGATGTAAACCAGTCATAAGGAGAGTCAAAGTGTGTGTCTGTGTGTGTGTGTGTGTGTGTGTGTGTGTGTTTGAGTGAGTGTATGAGTGTATTAATCAGGGATTAAACATTACCTAGGGAAAATAGACCTTAAGGGGAGATGACGAGAAATTGGAACTGGGCTAAAAATCCTAGATATCTTAGAATGTTCAGACATTACCATTTTTAAAGCTGTCAAAATTTATAGAAAGTCTCTTGTATCTGTCAATGTGTGTCTGGCATAACTTCACCATTCCATAAAATCTGCTACCACTTGATGACATTAAATTCAACAATTTTAGGCATGGATTGAAAAGAAAAGAGTACGTATTCTATGCTGTAGAAAATATAGCATTTACTCAACAAAATATTGAATCAAAATAGGGTAAAGTGAAAAGATGATATTGAGATTAAGAGTATGGGGAGTAGTTCCCTGGTGTTTAAATCATTCAGGTTTTCCTCTACCTCAAGGAAATGAAGTTATACATTTTATGACTTATTTAATACACAAAAATAATGCAGGGCTCACCTCAGCAAACACAGAGGCTTTTCAGGAGGCTCTGCTACAGATTGCAAAAGACAAAGAGGAATCTAGTAAAGTCTACAAAGCTGGGAATCTGGTGGTCCTTTTTAAAAGCGAAAAACTGTAAATGAATGATATTCTGTACAGCGAAAACCAACGTAGTGACACGTATGATATACTTCCTTATAAATATGATTTCTGTCAGGTTGTGTTTCCTATAATCCAGCAGAGGTTGTGATTCAGTATCCTGGACTAGAGTATCTGAATAAGTGCACACAGGACAGTTCTACATGTTTATCTCTGTCAAGTTGGATATTATAGGAGAAGAGAGAACAAGCCCAAACTTGTTGAGATACAGAGCATGCTAGAGACTTCAGTGCCCATAGTATAGCTAGGTTCTAAATAGGAAATGAGTTTAAAGTTTAGTAATTGCATTGTTTCATTATATTTGCAGAAATACTGACAGTTATTCATAATTAACTTTACATTTCAGTAATGTTGTATTCACACACTTTTCTCTGAAATATTTTATAGGATTTAACATATTAATAATGTTAATTTAAAATGCTGGTTACAAGAGACTGGAGAGACAGCTCAGTTAGTAAACAGCCTGACATGCAGTTGTGAAGTTCTGAGAATAGATCCCCAGTAAACAGATGAAACCCTGGGCATTGTGGTGCACACCTATAACCCCAAAAGTGAGGAGACAGAGAAAAATGGATCCTTTGATTTTGCTTGACATCTAGCTCACTAAATTGATGAGTTATAGGTATTGTGGAACACTGTCTCAACACATAAAATAATGACTAAAGAAGACAGCTGAATTTCATCTCTGGTCACCAAACACATTTACAGGTGCACATGTACCTTTACATATATGTGCATATATGTATATTGTATATTATATAATGTATATGTATAATGTATATGCATATGCATATATATGTATATAATGTATGCACAACCATAATACTAATTATAGATTTTTATAGATAGCTTATACCTTAATGCATTTTAACATTTTTCTTCCCTTGGTGTAAGAAATGAGCAAGCAAATTGCATAAATATTTTACAAATCACGTTCTTCAATTGTTTTATATAAGAGTGGTCATTAGACAATGGGTGTTCATCCATGTTATGTTATAGGGAAAGGAATAACAATAAGTTATCACAAAGCCTCATCACTTATTGACATTTTAAACAATAGATGAGGAAAGACTTTAAAATATTTGTGAAAGGATAAGCTAGGTGAAATAAACCTTGTAAGAAGTAATTTTACTTTATTGGTAAGACCAGTAGCATACTACTAGAGGGTATGTAATGTGGGTAAAAGACCATGAAGTTTCTGATAGGATGATTATTGAAGAAATATAGATAAGAAAGCAACGTAGTAATTGGTGATTAATATCCAAGAGGTAAACAACACACTTGTATTCCTGAAGATAAAAGAAACAATTGTTGATAATTTCTCTATGTGGAAATAAAAAAAAGTTAAGTTTCAAAAGAGTGTTGACAACTGAGAACACCTACTGGCATTAACTAGTTCATTGTTTCTGAAAGTATGACACTCAATAAAGTCATATTGTAAATAAACAATAAATATTTCTTCTTAACTGCTAAAACTGGAGGATGAAAATCATTTTTTCATACATGAACCTAATTTTGTACAAATGATTATTTCAAATTTCTAAGCATGTCCAAAAAATATTTATATATTCTAACATGTTTCCTTTTTGATTTTGTCTATTTTCTGTATTTTATTTTCATTAAGAATTTTATAAATTATAACAAGTACAGTGTGTTTCTTTAATAGTATATTAGTATATGTATCCTATGTTCATCCATACTAATGACTGCATTTCAAACCTCTTACTAAGACTATATAATAATGAATGAGTATCAAAACCATGGGGAGAAGTTGCATACATAACCAAATTATACAGATAATTGGATAAAAGCCAGAAAATTGAACCCAAGACTTCATATCCTAAGCTTCCAAGTCTAGTGTCTTTAGAGTATTTTTAATAATAATTCTTACTATTTAAATTATTATGATACAATTTCCCTCCTCTCCTTCCCTCCTTCAAACTCTACCTTTATCTCTATCAAATTTATGGCTTCTTTTTCTTTAATTGTTATTACACATATATACATATATTTGTTAACATATATTTACAGTGTGTGCATATTTACATATTTAGGATACATATACAGACTGAATATATATATACACACATATATATAAATATATATATATGTGTGTGTGTGTATACATATATATCCAATACACACATATATACATACATATACACATATACATGTATACATATACATTCACATACACGTACATACACATACACATATACATATGCAGATATGTTCACTCCATATAATGTTGTTGTCTGTATATACATGATCTCAAGCCTTACCTCTTGGTATTATATTAAAGGCAATTTCAATGTATAATTTATATATCTTAACTACATCCAGCTTAGAAGATCAGACACAATTTAATTGCATTAATAGAAAACTAATCTTTAACTAACCAGGCTTCTGACAGGTGAAAATAGCACTGTATATTATTTTTGGATTCAGAGAAATTGTTTCCAGCACTTTCTACTAACTGTCCACCTACTTAATTTTTTTGTGATCATCTAAGGTAACAGAGAAATAAATGCCTTTGGAGTACCAGCTTGCTTTTTTTTCTTCATTTTTTCAATGCTTCCACTAGTAGAATGTTGGTCAATGTAGATTTAATTAATTGCTCTTAATCCTGACATTGACAAGAATGTGCTAAGTTAAAAAAATCTGATCATTATTTACTCAGTTTTGAGAATTAGTCAAAAGGAAAAAAAAAGGACAGAGTGCTTCAGAGGAATTTATTAACTGAAACAAAAAAATGAAATCCAGATAACTTAAGAATTGAATTCCATAGGAACTAAAATTTGTTTTTAATCAACTCAAGCATAGTTTGAGCAATTATGTGTAAGCTATATATAAACATTTTAAATGTGTTCTGGTTTATAGGTAGATGGTATTAAAACATTTTTTCAAAAACATTACATAGTATATCAGCTTTTATGAAGAAAATTCTGTGGGAAAACAGATTTGTGAAATTATGGTTTGAAACATTCATCTGCACACTGCATCTTATGGCTCAGTGTTAGCTGGCAGTCTGCCAAATTTTATGGCTATGTGTTGTCTTTCAGTGATTTCTTGCTCAAATTTACATCAACTCTTGTGGGGAAAAAAGCAAAACCCTTAGGTAATTCATTAAATAAATGTACAAAGAAGAGGAGGAAGTGGAGGATGCACAAAACTGGAACTAAGTTCAGGCAGAAAAACATTATTGTCTGTAACACTGAATGTCATAACATCTGTGTTTCATACTTGCACATAAAATTCTCACAAATTTCCACGACTGAGATGGGCACGTGGTATATTTCGGGAAGAGAATAAAACTTTCTGAGTCAATTCAGGAGGAAAGCAAG
This sequence comes from Grammomys surdaster, assembly GCF_004785775.1. Taxonomy (NCBI): domain Eukaryota; kingdom Metazoa; phylum Chordata; class Mammalia; order Rodentia; family Muridae; genus Grammomys; species Grammomys surdaster. The sequence continues at coordinate 3,751,478 of NW_021604744.1, read as the reverse complement.
TGTTATCTTTAGCTCTTACTCTTTACTGTTTCCCCATTTTCTTTCTATTATTGGCATGTTCTTCCCCTATCATCTCTGCTTGCCCTAGGACCTCTCTCGAAGTTCTCCCCAAGGAGTTTTTAGCGTAACCTGTTATATGTGCATTCACCTCCTTCCCCGACAAAACCAACACTTGCTCAGGCTACATAACCACAGAGGGACTTTGAACTGTCTTGAGAAGTTTTAGAGCGTTCTTCTCACAAAAGTGTGTCCTTGTAGCGATTTGAGATCTGTAACAATAGGTGTATTAGTATTATGGAAATGGCGATATAGGTGGCCTTAAAGATTATACTCCTCATAGTTCATCTAGGTTTTCTGTTTTTGACACTAAGGGTGAACACTTGATACTATCACAAGAAAAGTTAAGTGTGATAAAGCATCCTAAGTAACTGTCCTAAGGATAGAGAGGCCAAGTCAGGGCCTGAAATTTTATTCTTCTATGTGACTGTTGAATTTTTAATGCTTCGTGTTACTGTATCCAGGTTTCATCTATCTTCTGCCCTATGTTAACAATACTTCTCACAAGGCTGATTATATGACATGATACACCAACAAATATGAAAGCATTTTGAATTGCTGAGAAGCAACAAAAGTAAAGAAGGGAATTTGGCTTGGTCCAAGTTTTAAAACATCCCGTTTAGTAATCACCTCCCTATCCGTACTTAACATTTTAGGAGTGAAATTGTCCCTGAAAGTCTTTTAGTATAAAAGTTTAGGCAGTTTTAACTCAGTGAAAAGTTAGAACCCAATAATCTGACTCTGGACCAAGGATGCTCCTGCTGCTTCAGGCCATGACTGGAGTGTGCTTAGCATTCCTGGATCTGATAACTGCACACAGGGGAGGCTGCTCTCTGGGCTGGATTAAGAATATCACATCATAAGACCTGTGATCTGTACTCTCAGAATCATTGTGTTTTCCTTCCAGTTTGTAGAAAACTGGGTTACTGGGCTGGAAAGTTTCTGAAAAACAACACATATATCCTGGAAAAAAAGGGGCTTCCTGTCTCCCAGCAAATCTGGGCTTAGGTCCAGAATCTTTGAATGTGTTCCTGATCCTTCCCTAGTTATGGTTCTAAATATATCTGCTTCTGTCTGGCTATCTATTTATTTGCCCAAATCAGTGAAAAATCTTCCAAAAGACATTTTGTTTGTGGAAACTTTGCCTTCTAAACCATAGCATACTACACCTTTGTCCTGCATACATGTAATTTAAATACAAAATTATTTTTAAAACATTTCATTTCAGGTGATTAATTTTATAGCAGAAATGAGGTCTTTTGTGTGGGTCTCATAAGCATGGACTGATCTCTAGATATGACTCTCAAGTCAACCATGTATCAGCCATATGACTAAGAAAAAATCCAGTCTCTCTCTGTTTTGTGTCTTCACTGTACACTTGGAGCATGTAGAAATGACTTCTTTAAAAAGCCATTGTGTAAATAAACAAGCCTACAGAGATCTTTGCATCTCTTAAAAGATGAGCTTATAAAAAACTAGAAGGAGGTATATGATCACTTGCTAGATGTTCTTTAATTTTTTCTTTTGTTTGATATTTTTCAAAATTAAAAGCTAAAAATTCCTTGCCCTACTCCAAGTACAGCTGCTATCTTAGTACTATTCCTGTTGTCGGGATAATTCTCCATCCTTGGGATTTCATAGGAGGTGAGAAATACATCTAGTCTCTTTCGTCAATTACACTTTGAACGAAATTTGTCAGCAAGTTTTATGAATTACTAAATAATGTTATATTTTCTTTCCTTTGTTTGCAGCTAAAATGAATGTTTATTTGAGAGTACAAAAGTTTCCAGTCGTAAAATGTATATTACAAATCATAGGCTAAAAGAAAAGGTGGAGCACATGTTTGGCGCGCATCTTATGAAACAGTCTGTAGAGCGGAGCGGTGTGAAGTGCAGGCGGCTCCCCAGATGCAGTACCACTCCCGTAACCGCCTCACCTAACCCGGGCCAGAAACAGACCTCTGTGGAACTGCAGATTACTCTAGACCTGCTCCCCAAACACAAGAAAGCCAGCTCTAGTGCGGCGTACACCGGAGGGCACCTGCCCTGTGGGCAAGGCAACAGGGCTGCTTAGTGACTGCAGCCAGCCACGATTATCCAGGATCCAACACCAGTCCCTTAAAGAAAATGGCGGTATCTCTAGCAGGAGGTGGCTGGTGGGTCCTGGAGGTCAGTGGCAGTGGTGGTATCCTGTGGCCAAAAGCTCTCTCTTGCCTTCGGGGAGACTACTCCCGAACTCTTCCTACAATCAGCTACGCCAGGAGGGAGACAGTACTCCTCACAGCTCAGTAAGGAAGCTGTCATAGGTAACCCCCAGTCGTGGCAGTTCCAGGCCTGAACTCCCAGAGCAGAGCCCCATTGAGCTGCGTTACTTACTGACTGGTATAAAAAAAAGTAAATATTCTTTGAATAATACCCTGTGTCAGTGGTGGGGAGGTGACAGGTGAAACTGGCCGGCTCCTGATGCTAAGTTGCAGGGAAGCAAATTTCCAGGCTTCACCAACAGGGTGGGGCACAGAGGGGCCACTCAGCGTACACACATGAGGCCAGGAGCACAGCTAGTCTCCCCATGCTCCTGTGAGCAGTCACTGGCTGGGAACCCACAGCCTTTGCTCCTGAAGATACAATGCCTACGATCTGTCTGTCCCCTTAGTCTTAGGATGGGAGGAGTTGTCCCATGTGTGAGCTCCCTCTTTCTTGCTCCTCAGCTTTAGAATGTACTAGAACATTTTATAATCTTGCCCAGAGAAGCCTATGAATGCCCTGAAGCTGGCGACTGTTATAAACCCTTCAGATCCAGAGCACAAAGCTGGAACATCCCTGGGTTCAGGTGTTCTGCCAGTGCCATCAACTCCAGGAGAGAAGGGTCGGCCCTGTGTCCTAAGAACCACTACATCCTGACAGGCTAGTGAGCCCCACAGCCCTCTTTCTGAATTTGATTTGACTTAAATCCAAACTTAGATTCTGGATCTGATCTGATTTGAAAAGCTTCAAAGAAAATGACTGAATCACCACAGTTTCATACAAGGTATGAAAGTTTCACCCAGAGCTAGTAGCCATTCTCCTGCCCAGATCCAGGCCCAAGCCCCTCAGGCTGCAGGCTTCCAGCCCAGGCTTCCATAGCATCATGACAGCATGGGACCAGGTAAGGCCTGGGCAGAGGATACCTCCATCTCAAAACCCAGCAGAGCCCAGCCACATTCTCAAGGTTGCCGAATAGTCACCTAGAAATGGACTAAGGACTAGTGAGAGCAGACTGTGGGTAGCCCTTGCACCAGCAGCCCACACAGTGACCGTCTGGCTGTCCCACTTGGATGTGAACTTGTAAGTGATGTCCTCACTCTCCAGAACCTATATCTTGATCCTCCAGTCCCCAAAGACTGATCCTTTTCTGAACAGTTCTTTTTTTCTTTATTCTTTAATTGGATATTTTATTAACATTTCAGATGTAATCCCCTTTCCCGATTTCCCTCCCAACCAGGAACCCCTTTCCCATCCCCCATCCTCTTGCTTCTAGGAGGATGTGCCCCCATCAACTCACCCACTCCCACCTACCCATCCTCTAATACCCCCACACTGGGGCATCCAGCCTTCACAGGACCTATCCCCCACAAAGCCATCCTCCCCTGTATGAAGCCCTGCTGAACCCATGGATCCCTCCCTATGTGCTCCCAGGCTGGTGGTTTAGACACTGGGAGCTCTGGTTGGTTGGTGTTGTTGCTCTCCTCATGGGGCTAGAAATTCTTTCAGCTCCTTCAGTCTTCTCTCTAACTCCTCCACTGGGAACCCCATGATCAGTTCAATGGTAAGCTGTGAGCATCCGCCTCTGTATATGTCAGGATCTGGCAGTCCTCTAAGGAGACAGCTATATCAGGCTCCTGTCAGCATGCACTTCCTGGCATCCACATCAGCATCTACCTTTGGTGACTGCACATGGGATGGATACCCAGGGGGAACAATCTCCAGACAACCCCTTCTTCAGTTTCTGCCCCACACTTTGTCTCCATATTTGCTCCCATGAGTATTTTGTTACTCCTTCTAAGAAGGACTGAAGCATCCACACTTTGGTCTTCCTTCTTCATGAGCTTCATGTGGAATGTGAGTTGAATCTTGGGTATTACAAGCTTTTGGGCTAATATACAGTTATCAGTGAGTGAATACCATATGTGTTCTTTTGTGATTGGGTTACCTCACTCAGGATACTTTCTAGTTCCATCCATTTGTCTAAGAATTTCATTAATTCATTGTTTTTAATAGCTGAGTAATACTCCATTGTGCAAATGTACCACATTTTCTGTAGTCATTCCTCTGTTGTAGGACATCTGGGTTCTCTCTAGCTTATGGCTATTATAATAAGGCTGCTATGAACATAGTGGAGGATATGTCCTTGTTATATGTTAGTTTCTGGGTATATGCCCAGGAGTGGAATAGGTAGGTCCTCAATTAATGCTATGTCCAATTTTCTGAGGAACTGCCAGACTGATTTCCAGAGTGGTTGTACCATCTTGCAATCCCACCAACAATGGAACAGTGTTCCTCTTTCTCCACAGCTTCACCGGTATCTGCTATTACATCAGTTTATGATCTTTTAGTTATTGTGACTGGTGTGAGGTGGAATCAGGGTTGTTTTGATTTGCCTTTCCATGATGACTAAGGATGCTGAACATTTCTTCAGCTGTTTCTCTACCATTCGAGTTTCCTTAGTTGAGAATTCATTGTTAAGCTCTATACCCCATTTTTAATAGGGTTATTTGGTTTTCTGGAGTCTAATTTCTTGAGTTCTTTGTATATATTGGATATTAGTCCTCTATCGGATGTAGGATTGGTAAAGATCTTTTCCCAATCTGTTGGTTGCTGTTTTGTCCTATTGACACTGTCGTTTGCCTTACAGACGCTTTGTAGTTTTATGAAGTCCCATTTGTCAATTCTTGATCTCAGAGCATAAGCCATTGGTGTTCTGTTTAGAAACTTTTCCTCTGTGCCTGAGTATTTGAGGCTCTTTCCCACCTTCTCTTCTATTAGTTTCAGTGTATCTGGTTTTATGTGGAGGTCCTTTATCCACTTGGACTTGAGCTTTTTATAAGGAGATAAGAATGGACCAATTTGCATTTTTCTACATGTTGACCTCCAATTGAAGCAGCACTGTCGTTGCTCTCCCAAATGTCTGAAGAGTTCTTAAGGTGCATGAACCTGGCCTCCAGTTCTACCTCTTCGATGTTCACACCATCCATGGCCACAGCCTGCTGGAACAGGCCGAGTAGCTGCTCATGCTAGAGGCACTGCTGTGTGAGCCTGGGGTGTCATACTCAGTCTCCAGCCACCGGAGCTTGCCCGAGCCCTGCCTCACAGACATGCCAACGCTGCTGCTGCTGCTCGAGGTAGCACAAGAGATGGTGACTTGTGATGAAGGGCTGGGGAACAACTTCAGCCTCTCCTCCTTGCCCCTCTAGTAGCTTGCAGTAGGCATTTATCTCCATGTCCAGGGCCAGCTTAATATCCAGCAGCTCCTGGTACACCCCTAGCTGCTCCTGCATGGCGTTGAGTACCTCTGTCATCTCCTGCTCCTTACTGTTCAGCATCTTGTGGAAATTGTCAGGCTCCCCAGCCAAGGTTTCCTCCAGCTTGCAGATGTGGTCCCTTGCAGCACTGGCCTGCTTTTGAAGGCATGGGAGCTGATAGCTGAGGGATCCCACGAGCATGTGGGCCTTCTTGAGCTTTTCGCAGGCTGCACTGGCCATCTTGTCATTCTGGTCAGAGCTCAACTTGGCGTTGTCCATCTTGGCCTGGTAAGTCTGCTCAAGCTCCAGCCGGTACAGATGCACTTGTTCATCTTACTAGCTGTGCAGATCCTCCAGGGCCTAAGCCACCTTGAAGTCATATTCCTGTTGCCGGCTGCTGCCCACCTCCACCAAGCACCGCTCATGCCTCCGTCGGGTTTTCATACCCCTTCCTCAAACACACTCTTGCTGAAAATCAGGTTCTCTGTCAGGCTCTGGCAGCAGTTCTCCAGGTCCACGCACATCAGCATCTCCCTCTCCAACTGTTTCTTGACCACGGTGTGACCATCCTCTGCCTTGGCCAGCTGCGCTGGAAGCTCTGCCACCTCTGTCTCCAGACCATGCTTGTCACCAAGGGCTGAGGCCGACACAGCATCACTATAGTGGAACAGGGATTCCAGGTCCTTCACTCTGCCCTGGGCTACCGGGAGCTCTCCTTTCTGCTTCTTGGCACTCTTCCTGGCCTCCTCTAGATCGGCTGCACCTTTCCAGTTTCAATCTGCAGCCAGGCAGGTTCGCAGGCTGTCTCATCCAGTACCCGGTGGGTGTGATGCCACTTGCCTGCGCCTGGTCATCTCCTCCTTCTCGGAGATCCGGAGCAGCAGCCTATCAATTCTCCAGCTCCAATGTGCTGACGCTGTTGATGTAGTGTGCCAGGCTGTGGTCAAGTTCACGCAGCTCCTCCTCCTCCTGCAGCTGAGACAGGGTGGCTCCGGTGACAGTGGTTCGAGGATCCCCTTGGCTGCCTGAGGATCGCCTCGGCTGCCTGGGTGCGGTGTGCTCACTCAATCTTCCCCGCAGAAGACGGTGCTGCCGCCTCTTAAATTTTCTTAATGGTGTTTTATTTTTGAATACTTAATCACTTATTAATCTGAAATTTTAAGAGTTTGTATTATAGACGTCATAAGACCTCCAACCACCTCTCCACCTCCTATTTCCCAGTAGAGTTCCTGAAATTTAGTAGGCCATGTGTCTTTCCTTCACACGCGTTTCATCAGTGGTGTCATCATGATGTAGGCCCTTGTCATACTGCCAAGATGGCCAGATAATGATCAATATAATGGAAATAAATGTGATTATTGAAAAACGCATGCTTTATAATCACACCTGTCCTACATAAAAGTTACTAGAGTAACTGGCAGTATACTCTACTCTATCACAAGCAACAGGATAGAGAAGTCGTGTGCAAGTGACAGAGTCTCACTAGCATGTCATTCATGACTTTACTCTCCTTATGGTTTGGATGTTTATATACCTCCGAAATTGATGTCAGCACATTATCCTCAGTGGATCAGGTACTAAGTCGCATGACTATGTCTTAATGGTAGAGCTCTTGCAGTGGTTAATCCTGATTACCAATTTTACCAGAAGAGCTGAATATACTTGGTCCATTCTCATGGGATGAGGAGCTGATGGAAACAAGGGAAACAGAGGAAGGATCTGACTGGGTGAGGTACTGTTTGCCTCTGCTTTCTGGCCTCTAAGGTATGTTTCTGTGTTCTATTATACTGTCCACACTGCGACGAGCTGAAGCCATGAGATTCAGCAGTATGTCTGCATTGGAGTGGTCTCTGTCAATTATGAGACTCAGCACGTACCTCTGCATTGGAGTGGTCTCTGTCAACCATTTTTCTCAGCAATACAAAGTATAATTAACATGAACCTTGTGATGAGAAGAGAGCTCTTTAAAAGACCCTCGAAGGAGCAAATTTGTCCCTTTTGCCTCTTCTTTCCCAGGGAGGACACTGCAAGACAGCACCACCTAGATCTTGGGATGTTGATTTTGAGCCTCTGTGCCTTCAGAGCTGCGAAGGTGATTCAGACTGAAATACTCTCATCTCACAGTGTGTGGAACCTGACTGATCTCATTGTGAAATTGTAATTCAGATATCAGGATTAACTTTACACAAGATCAAGAAGACTACATCTATATCCATGCCGTGCTGTCTCCAAGAGGCCAGTGTAGTTAACTGCACTCACACACTTGCATTGCAGAGCAGGAGAGTAGGGTTGGTGCAAGGACTGACCATGATTTTTTTTTCTGAGCAGAACTTGTAACTCTACACTTGCTGGTAACTGAGTGATTAAGCATCTGTCTTTTCTGAGAAATTACTTTAGCCTGCTTTCTTCAGCTTACAGTCTTTACATCCTTGTTGCACTGATTTCTTATTTCAGGAGTAGTCAGATCTGACATTAATACCACACTCACTTAATTGGTGAGTCAGTCAAAAGTCACTTTCCAGGCAAGCAATGAGAGAAAGTCTCCAGAGATAGTGCGGAAGCTGGCCTCATGAATAGCGGGTGCCTGCTGGATCTGGAGGAGGGAGGAAATGCTGCTAGAAAAAGAGAAATGAGTGTCTTGCAGAAGACTTTTGGAATTTAAAAAAAAAGAAGCAAAGTTTGGGACATGCAATTTATAATTAAATTGTAGAAAATATAAGGATTGGGATACAGAAATCTCTGCAGATGAAAAATGACAGACAGCAACGGTGCAAGAACTGAAACATGGTAATGTTGGTGTTTGGCTTTGTGTTGAAGAATAGTCAATGTTTTAACAATTTTCTTCAGTATAAGTGATATAGTGTGCTAAGCAGATGACAGAACAAAGTCAAAAGGACATTATTAACAACAATATAATGGCCAAAATGACAAGGGGAAGAATTTAAATATTATTGACAAATGTAAGGCATATGTTGTAAGTTAAAATAATTTGAAATAATTAGAACCCTGGAGGGTATAAAATAATTTCATCTCTTTTAAAACACTGTGTGTGTGTTATACTGTTAAATATTATTAAAGGAAAAGGACAATATTTTTAACTTCAGTTTCATTTTATTTCTTATATGTAAATGCTATATACAACTTTTTAATCTTAAAACAACTTCTGGGCAGCATATGGTTGCTAACCGAGGAGGAAAGATTTATTTATTTAATATGCTCTTTGAAGAAAAATTTTAATAGGAGAAATGTCCAGATAGGAAGTAGAATTGAATACATGGAATACTAAGCTACAGCACTATAGATGTGAATATGATCACTAGGTGTTTAATAAAAGGACAAACAGACCCTCCATTTCTGGGCTTGGAAGAGAAAGAAACAGAGAAAGTAGGCTAATTTTTCCGGACTTTGTGTTGCTGCGTGAAGCATTTTTATCTTTTATAATCAACAAGAAAATAAATTGATTACTTTAATTAAAACATTCACACAAGCATTGTGTTTACACTATACAGTCTTGTAGCATTCTATCACATACATTTTTTAAGCTTTCTCACAATATGGCCAAATAACTGGAAAGGCTTCAGTGTGCTCTGTGTTGTGTGCCATAGCAGTTAACTGTCTCATTCAAATCCCAGTGGTTGGAAGGCACATCACAGATATCAAGGTATTTGCAGTGTTGTTTCCATTTCTGAACAGAACTTTCACCGCTCCCCATAAGTTGGGGACACCTGCTTAACTGCATAAGCAGCACATTGATGGAGAACATCTGCTCACATTGTTAGTTGTTTCCAAAATTAAGCTATTATAATATTTTAACATAATTCATATGTTTTGATTGAGTGACAATCATTCTGAGTGAACCAGCCCATAGTAAAACAAAGACAACTATTTCACATTTTTTCTGGCTGCATTATTTTTGATTCCTAGGTGACCACAACTTCCCTTTTGTCTACTAAGGCAATGATAGTAAATCTGATTGCCAGTTGCTAATATTATATTTTCATGGAAAGTAATAATTGAATCATAAAACGATTAAAAAAGGACAAAAGAGGTTATAGGTTCAATGACCTTTTAGCATTTGATTTAATCAATGGTAATGTCCAAAGGTTCTCTTGAATGCACTGTTGACATATTTGCTTAAAATACTTTAAACACCTTCGTCTTGGTTTGAACTGAGTTCAGAATGACATTTCTCATCATTACCTCATTGAAACTAATTCAGTGAAGGCTGGACGCCCCAGTGTGGGAGAAATAGTGGGTGGGGAGGTGGGAGTGGCAGGGAGGCACATCCTCATAGAAGCAGGAGGAGAGGGAATGGGATAAGGGGTTCCTGGGGGGGGAAGAAGGGGATTAATCTGAAATGTAAATAAAATATCCAATACAAAAATAAAATAATTCAATTGTTTTCATTAATCCTCAAAACCATCACCACAGTAAATAGTCACCAAGAGTATGGGGATATTCTTTTTCCTCAAACTGAAATTTTAAGAGAAATATTTTCTCTTTATATATTCTATTTCCTAGCATATCTTATTCAAACATCAAAAGGCCCGAGTCTAGATTTCTCATTTAAATTCTACAGTTTTTCTTTATTATAAAATATTAAGTGCATTGCAGACAACATTTAAGCATGGTAGAATATGGTAGCTGTCTGCAGCCACAGGGGTAGAAGAGACATTTCGGATACTAGAAATTCTATGTCAAACTTAATCAGGATATAGATGTAGTCTACTCCCATTGGAATTAGCTCTTCATCTTTTCAATATCCTGACTGTACATGAAATATACCACTCTCACCAAGCTGTAACAGTTGTTACATTTATCGTTGCTTTTGAAAATAATCACTATACAACATGATTTATTCCCACAACTTGATGAAAAACGGGTAGGGGTCCATGGTAGAACACCAGGTTGCGTCTATGCCTCTGTTGGTCAGCCTTTAGCTGGGATGACCGAATAGTATTTTGGTGTTTCTTATAATTGCTGAATGAAATAGTAAAACCATAATGCCCCAGAAAAAAATTAGTACATTTTTAAATGCAATGTTTTTCTTTTATTTCTTCAGTAATGCATATGTGATAGATCCATTTGAAGCCTATGTTGTCAGCCAGGAAAGAACAAATGACTCACTTGTGGGAGGTCACTTCAACTTTCCACCCATCAGAACACCACTTAAGAAATGACCTTTACCAAGATGAGTGTGCTAAATAGAGCACTTGGTACTAAAAGAGAAAAAAAAAAAACACAGTTTCATTTGATCAATTAGAGAGTGAAGCTCATTTCTGATGGCTTGCTAGAGTACTCATCCCAATTCCTCCCTGTGAAGCTTACAGGGAACAGAGAGAGAGAGAGAGAGAGAGAGAGAGAGAGAGAGAGGGAGGGAGGGAGGGAGGGAGGGAGGGAGGGAGGGAGGGAGGGAGACAGAGGAGGGAGGGACGGAGGGAGGAACAGCCAGGCATGTAGGCAGGCAGGCAGGCAGAGACAGACAGACAGAGACAGGCAGAGACAGACAGACAGAAACAGACAGAGACAGAAAGAGAGACAGAGACAGACAGAGAGACAGAGAGAGACAGAAAGACAGACAGAAGGAAGTGGAGACAAGGAAAGAGGAAGAAATGAAAGAAGGAAGGAAAAAATCAAATTAGTTTTATCTTCAGAATAAGGAAACAGTTCCATTTTACTGAAATGCAATTCTTATACATTTGTATATTAGAAAATATAGTCTACACGCAAATGATAACCCTCTAATATAACAAGATAACCAGGAGCAACAGTATAATTTGCTCCATAAGAAAAAAAAATGTGGCACCTGCTTTTAAAAAGGCAGGACGTGGTGAGGGACCTCAATGAGAATGACACACAAGCTTTGTGTTCTTCTGGTGACTCTCGACTTTTGCAGACTGTCTTTACATGTTATTTAATGCCATCCTGAGTAACAAAACAACAATAATAATAATTTTAAACATGAATTTTCCCATTCATCTTTCCTTTTTGTACTGTCAGCTTTAATTGCACACACAGGAACATTTGACACATATGTAGAATCACTACAATTACAGCTTGGGAAATGGAGTATGTAACCGCTATGACTTTTATTCTTATGAAAACAATGGAGCTTTATGCACATGCATCTCCCAGCAGCTCTTCGTATGCATATTCTTCTTCCAACAGTTTTAATCTTTGCTTTTCTGCAGTGACAGAAATCTAGAGGGAAAAGCAGCTCTGGACTCCCTTCTTCCATTTCTTCCTATAAAAAGCAAAAGTGACTAGCTGGTTACTAAAGGGAGGTATTGTGACCAACAAAGTCGGTGAGATGGTTCCCAAGCCATGCATGTTCCCTTGGATGTCACTGTTCTTTCCTCTGATAAACACATTGTTTCAGATAGAAAATATAACTTGTCTGGACCATGCATATCCCTACTTTCTCTGGTATAGTGATAGTAAGTTACCTATATACTATACTGTACTATACCATATTATACTATACTATACTATACACTATACCTATACTATATACTATACTACACTATACTATATACTAAACGTTATTAAATACTATTCCTATACTAAATACCACACTACACTATATGCTACACTATACCTTATATTAAACTATATTATATATTATACCTATACTAAATGCCACACTATACACTACACTATACTATTATACTATACTATACTATACTATACTATACTATACTATACTATACTATACTGTACTGTACTGTACTGTACTGTACTGTACTATACTACACTGTACCCTGCTAAATTCCTACTCTCCTTGTGATCACCAAAAGTTTGCACTCATGAGGCATCACTGTACATCAGTAGGGTAGCACAAGAGAACTTATGCATATCCATGTGAGACATTTCTTCTCATCTTATGCCCATGTTATATTACCCTATTTAAAATTACAAACCACAAAGTCAAAAATAAAATTAACAACTCAGGGTGTTTTCGTCAGAACATTTAAATAAAGCCTTCCTGGGAAATACATGCATAGGAAGTCCACCCACATCCCGCCATGATTGCCTGCCATAGGCTGTGTTTTACAAGGAAACCCCCACATAGAGGCATTTCAACTCTCCCTCCTATTCTGTATGAGGGCAGAGATAGATACTTCTAGCTCACTTTACAAACATGCTCCAATATCTGCAAATACTCATGCACAATAGTCCTTACAAACGTAAATGAATGAAAAATTTAAAACAACTAAAATTTAAAATTAACCAATACAGTCAAGATTTGATATAGACATAGAATTTGTAGTTTGAGGCCATTGCTTACTGTTGCTTTTAATTGAAACAACTGCATAGAAAGCGATGAGCTTTATTGTTTGCAGAAAACACCAATGCTTCGTGAATATTTTAGTACTGGGGCTTAATGATATCCTATCTCTGCTGCATTGATGCTGTCTCCATTAAAACTTTTTTATGTTTCAGAGACTTTGAATTAAGATCCTTAATAAAATATGAGATGACTATACTGTGTAGTTCAATATTTGTGTCATTCTGTTTCAGTCCATATTATGGAATCTGGTGGCATGTTTGTCTGTAAGCAGGGGACACTAAACACCTGATTTATTGCAGAACAGATGGGCACAGTATTAGAAGCAGGAGACAAAGTATAGTACATTTTCACAACCTTCTGAAAGAAAAGACAGGACAGGACATTACAGCTTAGAAACTAAGAACATTGCTTTTTTGTCCAACTTTAAAATACATAAGATTTATGGAGGCCATAGATACATAGAATTTGTTAATGCAATGAAATGGCACAGTCTGGAAGAACTGCTAAATATAATACCACGTTTTCTGGACAAGGAATGCATAGCAAATTCATTTTAATTTCTCACTGAATAGATAGTAAGGCTTAATTGTCATGGGTGTGGTCATGATTAAATGGAACACTACTGAAATGGTGTTTATGGCTGCTTCTCCTGATAAGCAGTGAGGATGCTAAAGATAGTATTGGCAGAGAAGATACGTCAACAGAAAATGGAATACCACTCCATCAGGACTAGTTGCTGAATCACTTCATGGAGTAACGTAATTATTGGAATTGATATTACAAATGACTTGCTCTTCAGAATTGCCTAAAAGTTTGACTGTGTTACACTGTGTTGTTCAGTTGCAAATGTGGGTCAGACTTTCTATTTTCTGTCCCATAGCAAAAATACAATCATCACCTCAAGGAATAGTTTGGCCCGTGGAATTCAAGTATTTTCTAGACATGCCTCTTACAAAATTCAAAATACAATCACATATCCTTATGATGCATTGATATTTACTGGAACACAATGATTGCTTCAATAAGGGCTGGGACTTCTAGCATGGTGGTTCTGTTTCAGTCTCTTTCTCTGTATGTATAGTCACCATTCTAGAATATATATATAATGTATAATGTATAATATATAATATATATTATATTATGTATTATATATTGTAATATATATGTAATATATATAATACAAACACACACTTAATCAACTGATGTTTATTGAGCATTTCTTTGTTGTGAACATTCAAAATTCATACAGGAATCATCTCTTCAAGAGTATCAAGATATCTAAAAATACACTTAATAAGTCTGCTGTAGTAACTACCTCAAAGTATAAACTAAAGATAGCACATACACATGCATTCAGAAAAAAATTTATAAGAGAAGACAGAATAATTTATTTGTGTAAAATTACATTATTATGCATCAGGAAGAATAGTTTTGTTCAAATCAACTCTGTGAGCTAAATAAATGACTCAGTAAGTTAAATTAATCTTAAAACAATAATTGCTTACATTAAAATATAACCAATTGAAATAAAATAAAATTCAAAATAGTCTGTATATCCAGTCAGTTAGAGGTTCAATTGGCAGATTGTAAGAGTTGGACTTCAGTTTGATGACAGTGGGTAGCTGTCATGTGACATGCTGTCCTAGAGACTCTAGCTTCTTGTAATATGCATATCATCTCCTGGGGCTCTTGTACAAAATGGAGATTTGGGGTTAAGTAGATGTAGAATGGGGCCTGAAATCCCATTGCTTTAATAAGCTCTCAGATGATGTCAGGAATGCCAATTAAATATTCTTGCTTGAGTAGAAAGGGTTAGAGGAAAGTAAAGCAAGCACAGAAAAGCTAAATTGAAACCTTGTTACCAGACTAATAATAGAAAGCTAAATTTTAGTTCCATTTTGCAGAGAATGAAGACTTATCAAGAAGATTAAAAAAAGAAAGAAAGAAACAATCCTGGACTTTACTAAAACTAATCAGATAGTGTTCAAGACTGATGCTTTAAACAAGACAGAATATCATTTCTAAACTTTGATAAACATCTACATTCCTAGCCAGTTCTTGAGATAAGAACCAGGGAACCTATTTCCTTAACAACTTTGTTTGACATTTGAGGACCACGTACCTCACAACACATTAGTTCTCCATGCTCACTAAAGTTCACCAAGGAGACTATACTGCAATCCATTTCTTATAGGTGACAGGTAAACATGACAGATGTTGAGATTTTAATTAATAGTTTAAATCTTATAAAACTAACAGTCTATTAATAGTAATTGTTAAATGGGTTTTCTCTTTCTTTTATTTTTTATGAATGCGAAGATGGTTTAATATTTAAGATCTTATTTCTTCCCACTTTTCCTCATCATTATATGTTGTAATACCAAAATCCTGCACAGCATCCTTACGTGCTCCATACCAAGGCAATCATGACAAAGGGCAGTGTGTGTTTCCCTTCTTTTGGTTTTGCTGGTATGAGATCATATATTTCCTGTGTTTTCACTGTGTGTGTTTCTTAAGTTGGAGTTTTCTTTCTAGTATCTTCTGTAGGGCTGAATTTGTAGATATGTATTCTATGAATTTGACTTTATCATGGAATACCTTATTTTTTCCATCTATGATAATTGAAAGGTTTCTTGGTAGTTTAGGCTGGAATCTGTGTCATTTGACATTAAAAGATACTAAATAATTTTAAAATAAAAAGACAGGAAATACACATACACACACATACACAAACACACACACATACCCCATCACCACCATCACCATCACCACCACCACCACCACCACCACCAACAACAACAACAACAACAACACCAACAACAACAACAAAATAACAGGAATTGAAAATAATTGGTCCTTATTGTTTCTCTATGTCAGTGAACTCAGATAGATGCCAGCCCAAACTACCAGACACTCTCTTAGAGTCTGCAGGACATCTGTTCTGACTCAGAGTCTCAACTGAGAAGTTGGGTGTAATTCTAATAGTCTATGTTTATAAGTTACTTCATCTTTTTCCCTAGCAACTTTAATGTTCCTTCTTGGTTCTGTATATTTATTACATGATAAAAAAGACTTTCTTTTCTGGTCTAATCTCTGGTATTCTGTTATAGCTACCTTCTTCTTTAGGTTAGGATAGTTTCCTTCTGTGATTTTGTTGTAAATATTTTCTGGGCCTTTGAGCTGGGATTCTTCTCCTTTCTATTCTTCTTAGGCTTGGTCTTCTCATAGTATCCCAGATTTCCTAGATGTTTTGTGTCAGCAATTTTTAGATTTAACATTTTCTTTGACCAGTGTATCTATTTCTTATATCACATATTCTTCAGTGCCTGAGATTCTCTCTTTCGTCTCTTGTATTCTGTTGGTGACGCTCACACTTGCAATTCCTGTTCGTATCCCTAGATTTTCTGTTTCCAGAATTCCCTTAGTTCGTATTTTTGTTATTGCCTCTATTTCTATTTTCAGGTCTTGAATATTTTTAGTCATTTCCTTCAACTGTTTCTTTTTCTAAATTTCTCTGAGAGCTTTATTCATTTCCTCCAGTTTTTTGTTTTTCCTTTCCTTTTTGGGCTTTTAAAAATTGTTTTTAGTTCTTTTTGTTGATTTGGGGGAGTGTTCTTGTTGTTTTGCTTTGCTTTTTTGTTTTGTTTGGGGTACTTTTGTTTTGGATTTTTGTTGTTGTTTTGTTGTTTGTTTTGGGTTTTGTTTGTTTGTTTGAGACATGGTTTCTCTGTGTAGCCCTTGCAGAGCTGGAACTCTCTCTGTAGAGCAGACTGGCCTTAAACTCAAAGAGAATAGCCGGCTTCTCCCTCCTGAGTGATTGAACTAAAAGCCTGTGCCACCATGCCTGGCCTTTCTTTGATTTTTTAAAAGAGATTTATTCATTTCTTCTTTAAGAACTTTTACCAGCTTTACAAAGTTGGTTTTAAGGTCTTGTTCTGATGCTTCAACTGTTTCAGAATACTGAGAAGGTTCTATGGTAAGATTTCTGTGCTCTGTTGGTGATATATTGCCCTTGCTATTGTTATGTTCTTCACTGGCATCTGGACATTTTGGTTTGTGGTCATTATTGGTCCATGTGCCCATTTCTGGGTATGACTTTGTTGGGTAAGTATTTGATTCCTTGGTTTCTGTTCCCTCTCTAATCTTCTGGACTATGTAGCCTGTGGTTGATCAAGGGTTTCTCCACCTGAGTGGGGAACTTGGTGACCACAATATATGGAATTTCACAAATTCGCAAGTTATCCTTGTACAGGGGCTGTGCTAACCTTCCCTAAATCATTCCAATCTTCTTATATGTGCTGCTGAAGTGAGCACTGCAAAGAATTTCTAAGTCATGAAATCCACCACCAAAAGAGATTAAATAGTATTGATTCGATGTAGCCTTTCTACAGAAGGATATACTTGCAATACTTTGAGTTCATGCATGCACAGTGTCTTCAGGTGCATATTGATTTTTAAGTAGGAAGAGCTCACAGGGAACGCAGCCGTGATGACTTTAAGTTCACCAGCGATGAGCAGTGCTCCCTGCTCCTTACTCATTTTAAGAGATTTCAATAGCATGACTGTCTTCTTTAGCAAGAATTCAGAAAAACAACCTAATTTCTCTCTGAGGTCTTGGCCGTTGAACATTATTCCCAATTTCTTTCTATCATGTCCACCATATATAATATTCATATTTTCTCAAGGAAGATTCTTGTTTCTGGAAGGCTCAATGAATTGGATTGTTGGAGAGTGATTTTGTTCATCAATTATTTGGTTCCCTTAGAAAGTATCATTTTCATAAGGAAACATTTTAAAACTAATCTTATCTCATGGTTTTTTGTTCTCAAATGGGAATAGGTATCTCATTCCTCTGAATAGAAGCCAGTGGACTTGCTGGAATCCACAAAGGGAGTGTCTACTTCTGGGAATGTCAGAATTGTTTAATTTCATCATTTCTAAGATTCTCTACTCAGAAAAGCAGAGAGACAGTAAGACTTACTCTGATTACTGATAATGAACGTCGAGCTCAAACTCAAATTCAGCAACATCTGCATGGCTGAACAACCCAAGATCGTTCTCTGCTCATGAGCTGCGAAGCTGTTAAATATTGTCTCCTGGTCCTGGCTGTATGCTTTCTTGAAAGATTCTACTAAGTTTATTACCAGATTTTCTACTTTTGAATCATGTTATGTGTCTGGGTTAAGATATTTTGAATTTTCATTTGGGTCTCTAACATATATCAGATCAAGTTTCACTTCTATTTAAGGATAAAACAAAGAAACAAAAATAAACAACAAAAGAAAGAAAAAACAAAGGCCTTCTGAACTGTCATCTAAACTACAGTGAAAGAATGTTAAAACCAGTGTAATCAAAATTGCACTTAATGCTCATTTCAATTTATGAAAGATTAAAAATAAAAAAATAATTTTTTGTTTTGTGACTATTAGAAGAAACTCATGAGAGGATTTAGAAATAAGCTATGTTGTTTGTCGCTTATAGATTGTTTCACCAAAAGCTAGAGTTTTTTGTATGTTTTTATGTCCTACTCTCAGAGACAGTAGATAGCTGTGTATTTAGCATCATGAGTGAGCTGAGTCAAGTTTTTAAATATTTTTAGATTTTAAATTAAGTGACAAAATATTCATTCCATAAATTCTATAGGGTACAATGTGAGGCTTTCATCCTATGTATATATTGAAAATATTTACATCAAGCAAATTAGCATGTCTGTCACCTCAGGAAAGCTTTTGAAATTAGAAGCTAAATATATTCTTCTGCCAATTTTGAAATGCACAGTTCATTATTATTAACTGTGGTTTCCTCCTGGGTAACAGAGATGATAGACTTATCCCCCCTCACCCAGTTACTGGAGCCTGGTGCTCTTTAGCGCTTGTCTTGCCGCTCTCTCTTCTCTCACTTCCTAGCTCTGGTAAACATTGTCCTCTCTACTTGAGGATGATTGTCTTCTTTATAGTCTGCACCTAAATGTTCTGTTGCACCTGGCTTATTTAACATAAGCTTCTCCAAGGTTGGTCATCTCTTCTATCACAATCCACAAGATTTCCCTCTTTTAAAGGGATAGATAGGTAGTGCTAGAGTGTCTTTACATGCCAAATTATGTATCAACTCATCCTTTAGCAATCATGGAGTTTTCTCATATCATACCTTGAATAGTGCTATAAGAATCAGGCAGGTGAGATATTTTAGTTTTTTAGAAATAATTTGAAACTTCTTTGAAAGCAGGTCTTATGAAAATTAAAATGCCACTGCAGAATGGGAAAATATTCTAAAAATATATATGCTTTGAACACAAGTCTATAATCAGAACAAAAAAATATGGGGGGATGGAAGTAGAGTGGTTGGCTAGCATACAAAGGTCCCAAGTTCAATCCCCAACACCCCAAAATGTGCCAAGAGATGTGTACTAATTGTTTGTCAAGAGCACATAAAGAAATTTGTCTGTCTGTGTGTGTCTGTGTTTGTGTTTGTTTGTGTGTGTGTGTGTGTGTGTTTGTATGTATATAGTGTAAGCCTTTTATACTTTGTGATTATTGTTAGATGAGTATACCAGTCATGGTATACCTGTTCACTAGAATGCTGAGTTTCACTGAATAAATTATACCTCAGGAACATACAGTGAAAAACTAAAGTAACAAAATAGTACATGTGTTTTTAAAAATAAGAAAGATGAAAATATCAACATGCTTAAAATGCTGACTAAAAGAATCAACCCTGTAGTCATGTCAACCTCAGTCTTGCTAACTCCAGAATAAATCTATTTAAACACCTGAATTTAAATGACCCACTGTGAAGCAATGTCTTGAGAGAGAATATTTCCTATAGGAATGTTAGGGAATGTGCTCCTGGAAACCAGCTAAGGGGAACTGAGAGTGGCAGGGCCACCACACAAGCAGAGCTGAGAGTCTGCCAAACAGTTCTGAAACATATAATAAACCCCACAGCCCACTCACCCAACAGTTATCTCAGTAGAAAACACAGGCTTCGACTCTTGTATCCTTCATCACACAGATGTTGGACAGAGGCTATTCCATGGGAAAAGCTATCCTGGTGTACAGGAAAGTTCCCAGTTAAAGCCTTGGAAAGACATTAACCATTAATGTTCCCCTGACAATCAGAATCTCCAGAATCCAGACTTTGGGTGTTTCAACTCCTTAAATGGGATTCTGACTGAGATTTTCAGAATATGCATAGTTTTTTTTGAAATTTCCATTTTTAATTTCATTAAAATATTTGGCAAAAATATTTAAATTTTTACCAAATAATGAAAAAAAATCATATAGAAAGACTTTTCTGCGAAAGTAATAATTCTAGTACCCACTGATCAAGAGGTAAACTACTAAACTAATTTAAGCCATCGAACTTACTTAAACCATCACCAAGTATCAGGGAGATGCCTGTATCCTAAAGCTAAATATACTAAGAAAACACTCTGTGAAGAAGTTGACATTCGAGGGTCCAAATAATACACTTTCCTGACTTCCCTATAATGGGATGATAAAGCATCCCATTTTATTTATTATTTTTCAAAGAAACTCCCAAAACTTCTCCAACAGATCGAAAGGATTGAACTGGGGTTTATGAGTAACATGAGTTTGTCTTGCTGGGATTGAGGATAGGAAATGAGATGTCACTCTGTTTCCTATTAAATCTATTTAAGAACAGGAAAATACATCAATCTGAAAACATTAACATAACCATTGGGCTAGGAATATCTTTTAAGCAAAGCAAATCCTACAACTGTCCCAGAGCTGAGGAGGGGAGAAAAGGTACTCACTCAGAACCCTTGCATTTCTTTCTGTAAAACATGTATACATATATTTCTATGCATAAACCCTTTAAGATTTACCAGTGAACTATCTATCTTATTATAAATTTCAACCTTATATAAACTAAATCAAAGTTGATTCCCTCCATTTTGCTTCTTTTAAGTTAACCTTGATCAAGCACAAATAATAAAATATGTTTTCTCACACACATATAAAATTTTAAAAAGCAAATTTTTAAAAATACATTCATATGAACTGCTTGATCATTTAATACTTTACAAGATGATTAACTTTCTAGACACATTTATTTCATACTGTTTAGGTGCTTTCTCTTGCTTCAGGGGACAATACTTTCAGAATAATAAAAGAAGCAAAGATTGGGCAGAGGAAAAGGTCACACAGTGCTGCAAATCTATCCCTAAAGGATACTCTGGACCTAAACCAGACAGAAAGAGTGTGAACTTTGCCCGTGCGCACAGGGGGTGTAGAAGAGAGCAGAGATCAGAATCAGTCTATGATCACACAAATGTAACACATCCACAAGATTTGCTAAAGTATTTGGAAGATGATTTTAGCGAACTATGATGTCAGTGATACTCAGTGTGAGATTTGATAGCATTCTGAAATGGTCTTCTTTTAAGCACACCAAAGCTGTCTTCATTTAGGTGGTTCATATTTTCTCATTCATCAAAACCTATTTTCCAGTTTTCATTGATCAAATCAATTCCGAGTCTCTATGATACCTGTGTGATTCTTTAGTCCATTAAGCCTAACTTTTTGCTCCATCAGCATCACTAGTCAGTACGTACCGCTCTCACTAACTGATCACTTACTGTGTGTTGAATCTCAGAATAAATCAACACATAAAGTTGAAGCCAAGTCAGTTCTCCTTAACCAATTCATGTCTAAAAACGAATTGTGTTAACAAAAGAGAGACATAGTAGCAATAATCAAAGACAAGATTAAGGGACTTTCAGGAATGTATTTTATGCAAAATGGTATAACAGCATTTTGACAAAGTAATAGAAGGCACTCTCATATTTAGGAGAAATAATTACCAGCTAACTCTCTCTTGGGAAATGTTCCTGGTCACATGGTCTTTAAAAAAACAGACGTAATAAGCTTAAGGTGGAGGCAACTTGCATATGAATAAACTCATCTCACTGAGATAATGAGTGTAATAAGATGGAGACAAGCTTTTTCTCTTTATAATAAAATGTAGACCTTCCTAATTTGTGGAAATAGATAAATGTTGATCAAATTTCAGAAAATGCCATTCTCAGCAAAATGGCAAGATGGACAAATTCCAAGACCTGGCAATGTTTAGCAAGACTGGGTGGTAGCTTATGGAGCATGTGCCTCCATGATTGTACAGGGTAAGCACTCAGCTCTTGACTGCCATCATTTCATTATGATTCTTACGTCCTTCCCACCATACCCATAGCTTGGCATGGTCCACAGAGATTTCTCTATTGCAACAGGGAGTTAGTCTTTCCCTAGGAGGCAACATGGAAGCAGACATGAGCATCCTACCAAAAGCAAGGAAGACAATTAGGTAAAACTCCGACCACTAGCTTTTATTTTTAATCACAGAATATTTCTACTATAAGTTATATGTCTCTTAAAGATTTTTAAATTTGATTAAGCACATAACTATTAATATTTATGGGTTAGAGTATGATACAAGCATGCTCTATGTAGTGATCAAATCAGTATTATGACATATCTCTTGCTTCAAATATTTATGTCATTGCAATTAAGTTCCATGATTTTGGGTATTTGATATTTAAAATGAAGTATTATTAAATACAGCCAAGTATATTATTCTGCTATGTAGCATTATCACCTTATTAATACTCATCATAAACAAAATCTTATATGTTCATCATTTTTTTCCCTTCTTAGTGTCTGATCACCACTTGTTTACACTATCTCTCCAGACCAATTTATGTAGCTTCCACATCTGTGGAGAGCCACAGCATTAGTGTCTTCTGGTGTTTTACTTGTCTCACTTAAGGTGACACCTTCCACTTTCACCCATGCACTGCAAAGGAAAGATTCCATTTGATTTATGACTGAGTCTTGCAATAGATGCAAGACCTTTTCTTATTTACTAATTGATGGACATTTAAGTTGTTTCCGTTTTTTGCTTTTTTTAAAAAATACTGCTACAATAAATGAAGAGATGAAGTTATCTCTTTGACATACTGATTCACTTCTCTCTATATAAATGTTCAATGATGGAGAATTTTTTATCAGCCAGCAGTTATATATTTTAGCTTTTTGGGGGGTAACTGCTTTCCTTACAGCCTTACATTCGCATCAGCAGTGTAAAGCAGTTGCTCATTCTTCAAGATCTCATGGGCATTATTGTTGTTATTCTTTTTACTAACAGCCATTTGGGTTA
>NW_021604744.1:3713361-3728447 GCF_004785775.1 Grammomys surdaster | reverse complement strand
ATGGGCATTATTGTTGTTATTCTTTTTACTAACAGCCATTTGGGTTATTAGGGTGAGATTGTATTTTATGGTAGTTTTGATATTCATTCCTCTAAGCATTTTGAGTAGTAAGCACTTGTAATATCACACTTGTCAGACATTTTTACATCTTTTTAAGACAAGTTGGCTAGGATATCTTGCCCAGTTTCTTCCCGTGTGTGTGTGTGTTGTGTGTGTGTTTTGTTTTTGTTTGCAAATCACTTGTTTTTCCATTCTAAAACTTGTTCAAATGTCTAGCTTATAAATATGTTTTTCATTGTACATTTTTCTTAATTTTTATGGTTTACATGTTAAAGACTTTGTCATTTTCACATAGAATTGTCTACAGAGGGCAGCAAAGAGCTTCAGTTCAAAAGACCAGAAGGTTGAGTTAGCAATTCTTAGCTGCTGTTTCTACAACACTTTAAACACTGTGAGAAGTGTCAGTGTCAAGGTTCAGTTTGCTAACCTTGCATGATCTTGTTTGCCACAGGAGGATCAGAGCAGGGGCCAGAATATGCTGCTTGCCTCAGATCACTAAAGGTGAAATTCTTAAAGAATTCTTACAGAATAGAAATTCTTAAAGAATAGAAAAAAAGTATTTTTGTTTACAATAGATTCTCACAAAAATATTTCAAATTTAATTATTTTCAAATTCTCATGAATATGGATTATGGCATATTATAAAATTATAAATTAATGGCCTTTGATAATGATAATCAATAATGTAGTTACATAGTCTATAATGTTTTAAGGTAATCCATTTGGATATTTCCCATTATTAAAACTAATTCTACATTTTTTATTCATTACTTATAATATTAAAATTAAAAATCTATCCAGGAGACCACTAGCTCACCTGTATCTAGATTATGATTCATTGTTTTAAATTAGGCTTGTTCTCTGTGTTTACCTTGCATGAGATTTACTTCCAGTGGGCCTCCAAGTTCAAGACTTAAAGAACAGCAGGTACAAGCCAGTGTCACATCAGAAGGAAATCTCTAACTGCTGTACAGACCCAACCCCAAAGGGTGACCCTTCAAGGTGCTCCTCAATCAATCTGCAAAGATAAGGGCTTTATTTTTCCCATCTGAGCCTGCCACTTGGCATAGGCTGCTCCAAGATCAAGTGTGACCCTGGGCAAGTGTAGCAGTCTCTTTTAATATCCTAAGGCTTTTTTCTTTTATTATTTTTTTTATTTACATCTCAAATATCTCAAATGTTATCCACCTTTCTGAATTCCCTTCTGAAAACGCCCTATCTCACCCCCTCCCCCTGCCTCCAAGAGGGTTCTCTCCCACCCACTCCCAATCCCTCTCCTGCCCCACCGCCCTAGCCTACCACTACAGTGGAACTTCAAGTCTTCACAGGACCAAGGGCCTCTCCTCCCATTGATGCCCAACAGGGCCTTCCATCCTTTGCTACTTATGCAGCTGGAGCCATGGTTCCCCCCCCCCCCCACCCCCCCCCCCCCCCGTGTGTATTCTTTGGTTGGTGGTTTAGACCCTGGGAGCTCTTGGTGGAGGTTCTGGTTTGTTGATATTGTTCTTCCTATAGGGTTGCAAACCCCTTCAGCTCCTTCAGTCCTTCACCTAACTCCTTCATTGGGGTCCCCATGCTCAGTCCAATGGTTGGCTGCAAACATCCTCATCTGTATTTGTCAGGCTCTGGCAGAGCCTCTCAAGAGACAGCTCTATCAGGCTCCTGTCAACAAGTACTTCTTGGCATCGGCAATAGTGTCTGGGTTCTTTAAAGGGATGTTTGACTGCAACTCCTTGGTGTCCATTACATTCATTTGTGATAGAAAGTGGTCAACACACCTTATGCTAAAGCTGAAGGGATGATACCATTTGCATTTATGTTCCAAGCTTTGTTATCTCATACGGTATTAACTTATAATTCATGTTTAATGGGAAGCTATTATTTTAGCAGATTTGTTAGCTCCTGCATATTCTGGTTGTCAACAGGTGAGGTAGGAGATGAATGAAAAGACTAGAAGTGAATTCTACCACCTAGGTTTACATAAAGAAAAAAACACTCAAGCACAAAAGAGAATGTGACTGGGGGATTTCTTAATTGTACTTAAATGAGCAGTTTACAACACCTCCAGGCTTTCATTTTTCAAAGAACCAATTTAGATAAGGAAAACAAACGAATGTGTTAATTTGAAGCCATTCTAATCTCCTCATTTAGGGGCCTCCTTAGAGAACCACAGTATGGCTGGATCACAAGGGCAGCAGGGAGTTTGGATGGTTTCAGAGAACATGGAACTGTTGTGTTAGAGAACGATTACTCACTTATTTAAAAGATGTGGACAAACAGAGAAATAAATATAAAGAAGAAAATTTAAATTAACCACACTCCTCTGCCATGTCTCAACTCTAAGAAGAAAAAAAAAACAACACTGTTTTCTGACTTCCTTCCAATCATCTTTCCGTACTTAAAAGTAGAAAGTCTTGATTCAGCTTATTTTGGTTATAGACTGTTTTTTTCCTATTCCATTAAAATGTATTCAAATGACAACATGCATTTACTGCAGGTCACTCTACTTAAGAGCGTGCAGAGCATATAATTAGCATCATTATAAGAAATAATAAGAATAGCTGAACTAGGGTGCATATTTCAAACTATTCCTTTTTGGAGAAATTGTATAAAATGGAATTGCTGGGTACATTGCTGAACAGGAGAATTAAACAGTATGTATCGATTTATATCACCTTCAATAACATTTCTTTTTTTCAACATATCTTTCAAAATTTGATAAGAAGAGGGTGATTTCACTGCTGTCTGTTTTTTAAATTTCTATGTTTTTAGTGAATATAAGCATTTCAATCCAATTTGAAGCCTCTGCTCTGCTATGATTTATAGTTATAGAGTCAGTAAATTTAAAATTGATATATAAGTCCTGTCTATACATTAAGACTCTTTGCCTCTCTTGGTTGAGATATTGTGTTGCACTGGCATATACCTGTTTGCCATATTCCTTCATTCTTGACCACTTTTTAAACTATAGACCTCAGTGGAAAGAATTCAAGTAAGCAATATTTATTCTTTGCGATTAACCTTTTAAAACTTCAACTATACTTTCAAAGCTGGCATGTACATGCCAGTTTGCTATAGTGATTTTGTTTAAAATTTTAATACATATTTACTGTCATCTTATTCACCAAAAAGGCAGAATACAGTTAACTCATTACCTTAACCACACATAATTCACTGAAATTCAATGTTTTATTGTAACTTGTAGTAAGGAAGAAAATCCATAGTATAATCTAGAATACATATGACATACATAGACATATGTAGCTTTAGTTGGTATGAAATAATATAGACTATTGTCATGGCTCTTGGATTCCCCCATAACTAAATGATAAGATTCCATTGCAAAAGATCACCACATAGTTTGGCTGTAAGACAAAAAGAAATCATTCTTGTATTTATGAGGAAGTAAGAGATCCATGCTGACAGGTTTTATTGTACGAAAGACTGATACTCCACAGGTTGCTATAGAAGAAAAGGCATGAATGGTCTTATCCAACACTGTACCCTACCTGCTACAAAACTGATCTGACATTCAGTGTGTGCGCATTGGAGCACTGTTGGCAAGAATGTTTATGGAAGTAACCAACTGCTCCTTTGATTAGGTTTAAGTTCTGTTCAACACAGCAGAATTCATAGCAGTTACAGTAAAAATAGTCAAAACTCATAATTTTAAGTCCTATGCCTGAGGAGAGAACCTATTGATATTGTTGATAAAGTTCATGTTGTTAAACAGCCTTCTACATATTTATGACTTATATCCATAAATTTACGCTGCAAGCAACATTGGTCAAAGACATGTCTTGTGAGGAATAGAGGTAAATGCAGAGACGTATTGTTTTTCAATATGCTAAACATAATGGACTCTGAGTGCTCAGACATGGATGGGACATCTTACAACACCTTCCCCAAACACGTCAAGGACAAGGTCGGAGATGGAAAGAATGCAAGGGCAATAAAATGTAAGGGCAATGCTATGAAATGATGTCCTCTGTATGTAATACACATGACAATCGCTGTGGTTGCCTACATAAGATCTATGTAAGATGAAATAAGTTTAAAACTTCAGCATGGAGGAGTGTTCCGATTTCTCCACATCCTCGCCAGCACCTACTATCATTCGAGTTTTTGATCTTAGCCATTCTGACTGGTGTGAAGTGGAATCTCAGGGTTGTTTTGATTTGCATTTCCCTGATGACTAAGGATGGTGAACATTTCTTTAGGTGCTTCTCGGCTATTTGAGTTTCCTCAGTTGTGAATTCTGTTTAGCTCTGTACCCCATTTTTAATAGAGTTATTTGGTTGTCTGGAGTCTAATTTCTTGAGTTTTTTGTATATATTGGATATTAGCCCTCTATTGGATGCGGGATTGGTAAAGATCTTTTCCCAATCTGTTGGCTGCCATTTTGTCCTATTAACAGTGTCCTTTGCCTTAGAGAAACCTTGCAGTTTTACCAGGTCTCATTTGTCAATTCTTGATCTTAGAGCATAAGCCATTGGTATTCTGTTAAGGAACTTTCCCCCTGTGCCCAAGTATTCAAGTTTTTGTTTTTGTTTTGTTGTTGTTGTTTTGTTTGTTTGTTTTGGTTTTTTTCCCCACCTTCTCTTCTATTAGTTTCAGTGAGTCTGGTTTTATGTTTAAAAAAAATTTTTTTTGAAAAAACCTTTATCCACTTGGACTTATTTGAGCTTTGTACAAGGAGATAAGAATGGATCAATTTGCATTCTTCTACATGTTGTCCTCCAGTTGAACCAGCACCATTTGTTGAAAGTGCTGTACTTTTTCCACTAGACAGTTTTAGCTTCTTTGTCAAAGATGAAGTGACCATAGGTATGAGGGTTCATTTCTGGGTCTTTGATTCTATTCCATTCATCTTTCTGCCTGTCTCTGTACCAATACCATGCATTTTTTTTTATCACTATTGCTTTGTAGTACAGCTTGAAGTCAGGGATGGTGATTCCTCCAGAAGTTCTTTTATTGTTGAGAATAGTTTTCGTTATCCTGAGGTTTTTTTTTTTGTTTTATTCTAAATGAATTTGAGAATTTCTCTTTCTAACTCTGTAAAGAATTGAGTTGATATTTTAATGGGGATTGCACTGAATCTGTAGATTGATTTCGGCAAGATGGCCATTTTTACTTTAATCCTGCAGGTCCATGGGCATGGGAGATCTTTCCACAGTCTGAGATCTTCTTTGATTTCTTTCTTCAGAGACTTGAAGTTCTTGTCATACACTTGGTTGGTTAGATTCACACCAAGGTATTTTCTATTATTTGTGACTATTGTGAAGGGTGTCATGTCCCAAATTTCTTTCTCAGCCTGTTTATCTTTTGAGTAGAGGAAGACTGATTTGTTTGAGTTTATTTTATAACCAGCCACATTGCTGAAGTTGTTTATCGGTTTAGGAGTTCTCTGGTGAAAATTTTGGAATCAGTTAAGTATACTATCAAATCATCTGTAAATAGTGATATTTTAACTTCTTTCTTTCCTATTTGTATCCCTTTGACTTCTTTTTGTTATCTAATTGCTCTAGCTAGGACTTCCAGTACTATACTGAATAGGTAGAGAGACAGTGGGCAGCTTTGTTTAGTCCCTGATTTTAATGGAATTGCTTCAAGTTTCTCTCCATTGTTGGTGGGATTCCAAGATGGTATAACCACTCTAGAAATCAGTCTGGCAGTTCCTCAGAAAATTAGACATATGACCTGAGGACCCAGCTATATCACTTCTGGGCATTTACCTAGAAGATGCTCCAACATATAACAAGGACATATGCTCCACTATGTTCATAGCAGCCTTATTTATAACATCCAGAAGCTGGAAAGAACCCAGATGTCCTTGAACAGAAGAATGGATATAAAAATGTGGTATATTTACTCAATGGAATATTTTTCAGCTATTAAAAAGAATTATTTTGAGAAATTCTTAGGCAAATGGATGGAACTAGAAAATATCACCCTGAGTGAGGTAACCCTATCACAAAAGAACACATATGTACTCACTGATAATTGTATATTAGCCCAAAAGCTTGTAATACCCAAGATTCAACTCACATACCACATGAAGCTCATGAAGAAGGAAGACCAAGTGTGGGTGCTTCGGTCCTTCTTAGAAGGAGTAACAAAATACTCAAGGGAGCAAATATGGAGACAAAGTGTGGGACAGGAACTGAAGGAGGGGCTGTCTGGAGATTGTTCTATCTGGGTATCCATCCCATGTGTAGTCACTAAGGGTAGACGCTGATGTGTATGAAAGGAAGTGCATGCTGACAGGAGCCTGATACAATTGTCTCCTTCGAGGTCTGCCAGAGCCTGACGTATACAGGGGCAAATGCTCACAGCTAGCCATTGAACTGATCATGAGGTTCCCAATGGAGGAGTTAGAGTGAAGACTGTTGGAGCTGAAAGGGTTTGTGGCCCCATGAGGAGAGCAACAATACCAAGTAACCAGAACTCCCAGGGTCTAAACCACCAGCCTGGGAGCACATAGGGAGGGACCCATGGCTCCAGCTGTATATGTAAGGGTGGAGGGCCTTGTCAGGTATAGGTGGGAGAGGAAGTCCTTGGTCCCATGAAGGCTGGATGTGGAGTCTGGGGGAATTCGAGGATGGGGAGGTGGGAATGAGGATGAGTGGGTGAGGGCTCATCCTCATAGAAGTATGAGGGCTGGCGATGGGATAGAGGGTTCCTGGGTGTGGGGGAGAATGGGGTAAGGGATAACATCTGAAATGTTAATAAAATATCCAATTAAAATAATCTGGAAAAAAAACTCAGCATGGACCATAAAGGAAATCCTGAGGCTCCAAGGCAACTGAGAAGGCTCTTCATTGTTGATGATTTCTATTACAGTGAGAGTCACTCTGTAGAAGATGGGGTTTACTGTCAGATTGCCTAACCAGGGTGGATAACCCCAGGCCCATGAACATATGAGCCACACTAACTGGACTCAGTAAGGAGGACCTGAATTTGGGAAGGAGCTGTGGTAGGGAGTTCTAGTGGAATTGCATTCGGGGTGTTGATGGGTGAATATAATCAAGTACCATTGTATAGATTGTACGTTGTATACATGTACAAGATTTTTAAAGAAAAAATATGAATTATACATTCTGCTCCATAAGTGCTGATCTTCACATAAAATTACATTAAGATTTTAGATCTATATCTTAAGATTTTACAAGACAAGTCCATTGCACATCATTGTAAACGCTCATATTCAAGGGTGTTATTCAATTTTCCAGTGCTGTAACAAATGCCTAACACACAATTTAAGAAGCGGGAGAAGTGGGAGGTTGACTTTTCTTCTCAGTTTTTAAGGTGGCTGTGTGTGACATGTTGACAATTGTACAGGTCTGTAGCAGCACACTCTATCATGGTGAACATGTATGGCAAAGGAGGATGAGTCACTTCGTGGCCAGTAGTCAAAAGAAGAATGGCTATTATCCCATCAAGGAGAGCCCCATTGAACTGAGAGCTCCCACTGGTTTACCTCTTAAATGGCCCTCCACATCACAACCATGTCAGGTTGGCAAATGAGCTTTAAACACATGAAGCTTTGGAGGCCACACAAGATATCCAAGGATAGACTCAGAATTGGTCTTGCACATTTATCTTTATAGACTAAGTTAACCACTCTATTTCATATCAGTTAGCGTAAGAAATGCACACTAACAGGAAATCCAAAGAATCCCCTCCCGTTTGTTGTGGGAGGGACACACTGTGTTCTTCCAGCTCCTTGAATGTTTGATACATCTAAGAGTTAACCTCTGTACATATTAGGAAGCTTGTTTATTATGTTACACATTTTCAGTGAATTATATTTTTAAAACATCCTTTCTGATATTTTTCTAAATGTGCATTTATGTAAGGAAATTAAGTATTAAAGTTTGTTGATTGATTTATTTCTGTTTTTATTACTTATTTTTTTTTTACAGTCTAGTCATTAACACCCTCCTGGTCCTCCCTCCCACAGTTCCTCATCCTATTCCTCCTTTCCCTTGTCTCCAAGAGGATGTCCCCACGCTTCAACTCCCCTCCCCAGGCCTCCCCACTCCCTGAGGCCTCAAGTCTCCATAGGGTTAGGCACATCATCTCCCACTGAGGCCAGACAAAGAAGTCCTCTGCTGTCTATGTGTCAGTTGCCTCAAACCAACTCATGTATGCTGCCTGGATGGTGGCTCAGTAACAGATCTCAGGGATCCAGGTTAGTCAAGACTGCTAGTCGTCCTATGGGGTTGCCCTCCTCATCTTCTTCCAACCTTTCCCTAATTCAACCACAGTGGTCTCGGATTTTACTTCATTGGTGAGTGTAAAGTATCTGCATCTGGCTCAGTCAGCTGCTTGTTGGGCCTCGGAGGACAGTCATGCTAGGCTCTTGTCTGTGAGCATACCACAGCTGCAGTAATAGTGTCAGGTCTTGGAGCCTCTCCTTGAGCTGGACCCCAATTTGGGACGGTCACTGGACCCCCTTTCCCTCAGTCACTTCTCCATTTTTGTCCCTGTAGTTCTTTTAGACAGGAACAACTCTAGTGTTTACTTAATGAAAAAATCACAAAAATAGTGAAACTGGAGAGAGAGAGGGAAAGAGAGAGAGAGAGAGAAAGAGAGAGAGAGAGAGAGAGAAAGACAGAGAGAGAGAGAGACAGAGAGAGAGAGAGAGAGAGAGAGAGAGAGAGAGAGAGAGAGAGAGAGAGAGAGAGTGTGTTATCCCATTAAGTGGGCAGGTTTAACTAATTTAATTTGTTATTAGAAAAAATATACATAGTTTTATTTTGAGGTGAACCGAGGCCTCCCTAAATTCGTATGTTGAAGTTCTAGTTCCTTGCACTTTAAAATATAAGCCTTAGAAATGAAGTCATCATAGATGTAATTACTTACGATAATGTCATAATAGGACCCCTAATTCACTATAACTGATATTTTCCAAAATGTTAAGATTTGAACAGAGTCTGGTGACTTCCTGAGCTTTTCCTGAGCCACAGAGCTCTCCAGTGAAGACATCTAAGTTCTAGAACCATGAGAAAATGAATTTTTTTCCCAGCTACACTGTTTATGGTGTTTTGACATCCCAGTAAGCTAATGCATCTGGCAACTGTAACCCATAAATTGATAGATTTTATTCTTGAAAAACAAACATAAAACTTAAGATGGTTTATGATGTATATTGGGAACATGCACTCCGTAAATGAATTGTAGATGATTGTTCTGTAATCGCAAGATGTAAATGTCAGGCTACAAAGAACGTTGGTTAATGAATGACTTCCCCCGATTATTTTCATGTTAAGTAATATCCATTTTCTTTCACGGAGTTTTACTTTAATTAAGGATCAAATTGTTCAGAATGTTCCCTCCAAATCCCTTATCTTAGCTGATAGGCTGATGGATCTCAAAATTCTAAGTGGCATAATTTTTAAAATCTCAATGGTATATTTTACAATCATCATTATTCTTCTTAGACAAGGGTTATTGAATTAAGTGAGCTATGCAGCAGATAGCTTTATTTGTATGCATTTATACCATTGCAGATTAAATTACTGTTTATCTGTAAGTTCAAGAGACAATATGCTGTAGATACCAAATATTTTGTATAATGTTATTTAAAATATGAAAATACATTTTACTCTAAGGTCTATAAATATATTTAACTATCTGACTTTATAATATATACTGAGAACTAATTTTTAGTTTTCAAAAAGTTACTTGAAGATTCAATTAGTTCTCAACCACTACAGAATGGCCCATAAACATATATAATTCCTCTTTCAAGGGATCTGATGTCATCTTCTGGCCTTCATATGAACCTCTGTGCATGCAAAGCACTAATACACAAAAATTAAAAATAAATAACTATTTAACATATAATTTTAATAATGAATAATTATTTACTGCTTACACTCTAGTCAATTAACTTTTTATGTAAAGTATAACTAGAAGAAATCAACTTTTGAATAAACACACATTGCAGTGGCTATGTATAACTTGTAGAAAACTGCAGAGACTTTTATGAATGTTTACTGGGTGATTTCTGGACACTGAATGTGTGAATATGAATATTCAAATAACAGGGCTAACAAGATGTCTCCCATAAGCAAGCATGCTACAAATCAAGCCTGATGGCCTGAAACACTGCAACTCATACTTGAAACATAGAAATTACTTCTCTAAGTTATCTTACGACCTCCACACCTGCATCACAGTATACACATGCTTTTTCAAGCACAAAATATTCACGCATACACAAATATGCACACATATACACACAAACACACACACACACATATGGGGGGGATAGTCATCCTTCATGGAAGAATTTTATTGAATTTTAAAGCTATAGATCTCTAGTCCTGTGGCTGAGGTTGGGTATATGATTTAGTCTTTTAAAATTCAATTATAATCCCAGTAAACAGTTGTATGAGTTTTTTGTGAACTATGCATTCATTTTTGAGCAAAATGCAATAGGAAAATACAAAACATTTTTCTGACCGCTACTTCCATGAGAAAGAGGTCATGTGCTAGAACACCATCTTGTCTTGACTGGGTGCTAAGGAACTGGCTGTGAACAGGCCAGGACCTTGTTCCTGCCAGTTAGGTGGTAGACAATCCCTTCTGTCTTTAATACTAGAATAATCACCAAATGAAGCTTGAAAACTCTTTATACTAATGATAGCAATCCTTAAACTGTATATGGTTGAAAATTTTTAAATATAATATTGCAAAGTTTCAACCTTAATGGTTGGTAAATTTTGGAAACATTTTTTTTTCGAGTCCCAAATTACAATTTAAAGAATGATAAGAATCTTTTTTTTCTCTAATCCCTTTGATTAAAATGCACATCCCATTTTCCTCTATCATGACTTTAATGAGCCTCAATCAGAATCACCCATAAGTGGTCCAGCTATCAAGGAGCATCCAAAGGGGATCCAAAGCAAAGCCAATTGCAAAGGGACAAAGCCAATTGCAAAGGGACCAGAATAAAAAGGGAATATAGAACAAACATGGAGCCGGAGCTTGTGCAATTTAGATGATGTCAAGGTGAAAAAGCTTCTCAAGAAGAAAGAGGGGCTCTCTCTGTACCCCCACAGAATACTGATTAGAAAAATTTCTCAAGAGATGCTATGACTGTCAGTTGGAATTCACACAAGCTGAGTAACCTCCAATAACTGCTTGCTGATTACAAAGGGGAAATGTTAAGTTGTCTGTTTATCACAAGGCCATCTGACTTAGGAAACCCCTGCTTGTAAAGAATGTGGATCAATCACAGCCACTCAACATGAAATTGTCCAAAATATTTAAACTGATTGTTTTTTGTTGTTGTTGTTTTTAGGGATTTGTTTTGTTTTGGTATGTATTTTGATGCAACATTTGACATTACAGTGAAACAAGTAAGATAAATCTACAACACAGGTCATTCCAAAGACAACTGACCTACATTCAAAATGCCAATGTGGTCGTGGGAAAAAGGCAGGGGTGGTTCAAGGTGAGGTTTGCGGGAGTGTGATGAAACATGGGATAGCATCTGAAAACAGGTTCATGCTATAATACAAATAGCTAGAAGACATTTGAGGG
Source organism: Grammomys surdaster (assembly GCF_004785775.1). NCBI lineage: Eukaryota > Metazoa > Chordata > Mammalia > Rodentia > Muridae > Grammomys > Grammomys surdaster. The sequence continues at coordinate 3,716,831 of NW_021604744.1, read as the reverse complement.
GTAATTCGATATTACTGTGTATTGTGTGGTTGGTGGAACATATTAACAAATTACTGTCAATTTTCTTAGTTGCTACAAGAGTACTCAGAGTTGCAGGAAATTGCCTCATTTTAAAAAGAAAATGCAAGCTGAATATTCAACAGTGTCTATATAACAGGATAGTCACTGCTAACATGCACAATTATTAAGTAACCCCCCCACACACACACATATGCACAATCAAAGCTATGTGAAGAAGGGTTAAAGAGCCGATCTGGTGACATAAATGTAGTCCTTGCAACCATACACTTTTCTCTGAGCTTTAAAATGTTCCTTTTTAGAAGACAATCTATGCTGGGAGAGAGATGTCGATGTCTCTGAGATACTCATGAGACAGATATCATCAGACTGAGGCAAGAGGCATCTTCTATCCTCTTGTTGAGAGGCTGCTTGACCATTTTATACTGGCTTAAAAATGAGACCAGGCAGGAGGACAATGGAATAGTAAGAAGTAATATACATACCCAACTCTTGGAAGAAGTTAAGAAGCTGAAGAGGAAGGAAATCCTATAGGAAGACCAGCAGTCTCAACTAGCCTGATCCCCTGAGATCTCTGAGACACTAAGCCACCAACCAAGCAGCATACATTAGCTAATATCAGGCCCCTGACTCATATACAGCAGAGGACTGCCTGGTCTGGACTCAGTGAGAGAAGATGCACCTAACCCTCAAGAGACTTGAGGCCCTAAAGAGTGGTGGGGAGCAGTGGGGGTTGGGGATATACTTTTGGATATGGGGTAGGGGTGTATGGGATGAGGAACAGTCAGAGGGTGGGCCAGGAGAGGGGGTAAAGACTGGACTGTAAAAAAAAAAGATTAAAGAATAAAAAATAATAAAAATAGAATATTCCTTCCTTCTGTGGACCGAGTGAGTAAGGCAAATCTTGGCTGTTTGCTCCTAATGATTGTAGATTGCTACATGTGCACCTGCCAGGTCTGCTTAGTCTTTCCTAAGGTTTCCTTCAGATTCTTATAACACTGAGGGTTAGTTATGATCCTACTTGTGGGAAAGGGTTTCATTAATTTTGTTCTGATGTCACCTGTAATTGTTACAAGTTGACCACTACATGAACAATGTAATCTAATATTCTCTAAATTATCAAATGAAGTTTAGTAATTTTAGTAGAAATACACATTGTTTAAATGTTGTCAGCAGAACACAATGGCAAATTTTAGTTAAACACATAACTATTCAGGCTTGGAATCAGTAGCATTGATAGCTACGAGTGTGTGCACGCACACACACACACACACACACACACACACACACACACGCGTGCGCACGCCTCTTTCTATAATAACTTCCTCAATTCTAGTGCATAAGATCACCATAAATTACATAATTTTTATTTTAATAAAAGGTTAAAATCAGAAAAAAATGAAAAAATACATTTAAAAAGTAAAGAAAATGTGTATTCAACGTATGTGTGTGTTTATGTGATTATGTGTGTGTGTGTGTGTGTATGGGTCTGTGTGTGTGTATGTATGTATGTATGCATGTATGTATGTATGTGTATGTTTATGTGTGTGTATCTTAATCTCCTTTAAGTTATTCCCATTTTAAGAGTGAAGATATGACTTTGGTCCTGATAAGGAAGTAACTAGAAAAAGGAGTATGTAAAGCCTATGGGGTCCTGGGATAGAGATTTGAAATTGTTTTGAGCATGAGTAAGAACCAAACAAAAGAGATTAAAAAATGAATCTCTAACTCAAGCTTCAAAAAATCCTTTGTATGGTTCTTCATAAGATCCTCTAAATAAGTTGCATAGTTCATATGTTTTCTAAATGTAACCTAGACTATAAACCTAGATCCTTCAAAAACTACATACATAGGTACAGTAGCTATTATTAGAAAGGAAAAATAAGGTGTGAAGTCCTTGGATGTGTGAAATGCAACAAGCTAGAGAATTACCTCTAAAGCTGGTACAAGTGCAGGCCCTGCAGTGGAATTATTACTTTATTGATATTGGAAAAAGGATTCAGAGACTAAACGAGTTTCTAGCCTCACCAGCTTTTGGCTGTACTCATACCAGATTTTGAGACTAGGATTTCTTTTTTTTTAATATAATTTTTTTTTCAAATTGTAATTTATACTCATTCACACAGGGGTTATAAACAGAGACTAGGATTTCTGATTTTTTTTTGTCTTCACCAATGTGAACTTTTTATTAGCCTCTTTTGTAGGAGTTAACAGAATATTTCTACCCAGTCTTTATTACAGTTATGGAAAACAATCATCTGGCTATACCATAGAGTAAAACACAAACATAATAATTTGAACTGAACTTCCAATCACATGTTCATTTGCTGTGGTCCTATACCCTATCCTGGTTGTCTAGATTTTTAATAGGTACACTGAAGCATTTTAGATATCATAACACAGTGAATGTATTTAATTATCAACAAATTATCACAAACAGAAAAAATATCAAACCAAACAACACAAATTCAATATCTCCTGAGTTCTAGAATCAGGAATCTGAACAATTGCTGGCTGAGTTCTTCCAAGGTCTCATTGAGCTGAGATACATGTAGTTCCTGGGGTTTTCAGCAGCTTCTCTGAGGCTTTAAGATCTTCTAGTGTCACCAATTACAGTTTCATTCATTGTGTTCTAGTCTGCAATTCCTGTGCTCTTTCCTTTTTAAAAATTGTAATTGTTTTAGTGTGTGTGTTCACGCACACGCACACTTGCGTGCACACCTGCACTTTTGGCATATGTACATGTACCTGTGCATGTGCTTTCAGTGTACGCTATCTTCCATTAGAAGTCAGAGTAAACTTTAAGGAGTCAAGGTTTCCCAGTGCAGTAGAAACTCACTGTTTCGTGTAGACAAGTTGTCTATGAAGCCTCTTAGATCTGCTCCTACGCTTGGGATTCAAGGTGGTTGCCACCGTACACAGCTTCTTCATGGACTCTACAGGTCTGAACTTAGATCTTTGTTCTTACATAGCAAGCAGTACACTCAGTAAGTCATCACCCTACTCCAGTTTCCGTTTTCTTGCTGATTATCAATAAAAGGTCATGGTTATTTCTAGTGACTTCATTTGTTTTCTACAAACAACCTGTCACTACAACATGGCAGTTTTCTTCTAATGGCTATGTGTGACTTTGTTTAGCAAGCTCAGTCCATCCTGCACAGTCAGACATCATTATGGAGTGACTTCTCCATTCAGAGTAGACCAAAACCTAATGTAGGTTTAGCTGCATCATAATCATAGTCCTACCCACATTCCTAGGGCAGGTATTATATGGATATGGCAGGGCACCTGTAAACATTATATATAGTTCCTTTTAGACATTTTACAATGGAGAATATCTGAACATTTTCTCATAATTCCCTTACAAAAAGAGAAAAAAGATATGAATGAAGAAAGAAAGAAAGAAAGAAAGAAAGAAAGAAAGAAAGAAAGAAAGAAAGAAAGGAAGGAAG
>NW_021604744.1:3697953-3713261 GCF_004785775.1 Grammomys surdaster | reverse complement strand
AGGGAGGGAGGGAAAGAGAGAGAGAGAGAGAGAGAGAGAGAGAGAGAGAGAGAGAAAGAAAGAGAGAAAGAGAGAAAGAGAGAAAGAGAGATAGAAAGATAGAAATAAAGAAAGAGAAAGAAAGAAGCTGATCTTCAAACCAACAACAGTTTCCCCCAGGTGTTTATTTTCAGTCTGTTCTAACAATCAAGAGACACACAGGACAAGCACTCCATTGTTCCTGAAGCAGTAAGTTTGTTACCTCTCTTTGATCTGACTGTAATTGCCTCATTTGCTAACATTGCTCCTCATTTTTAGGGAATCTATAATCGTTTTCCTTTGGAGATTATTATCCTTTGAATATGTATAATTTTGTAAATATTCAACTCTGTTTTGTGAAGGTGAACAAAGATTCTGTCTAGCAGTTGAACGGGACATGAGCTTATAATGTAGCACTGTGTTAGATTGTTAGAAGGGCTGTGCTTACTATAAGAAAGATTAAAACACTACAGGGAGTGTGTGTTTGTAGCTTTGGTAGGTGTTAATTATGTTGTCAACTGGAAACATGAAAATCTAACCTCTCGAACTTGTATCTTGCCACATTGGCCAAGGAACTGATTAAAAAACAAAAAGGCATTGTTATTCAAATTCAGGGTTTTTTGCACTCCTAAATGTCTTTGCTCGCTTACAATTTTTTAATTTACTATTAGTAGCACTCAGAATTTTAATTTGGACCTGCACATTAAACTCCTCTTGGAAATCTCAAAGCTTCAGGTTCTAGTAGATTCACTGACATGTTTTCTAAGTGATAAATCATAGACCAGATTCTGTGAGACTTGTCTGGGGCTTTGATCATAGTAGGTCAATTTTTAAAACCAGGAGAGCTCCATAAAGACATAATCACAAAAAGCTCAGCTTCTGCTTTTGGTCACTTAAAGGTGATAATATTTCATACTTAACTGGTAAATATATCCATCACTTAAGGTTATATATATTTAGAAGGGAGGAAAGTACCTACAGAAAATAAACATTTTCACGCTGTCCAGTCTGACATTTTGTGTAGTGTGAATATCCATTGTGACTCTGATAAAAGAAAGGCTCCCAGTTCCAAAAAGATAAAGAAAAAAAAAAAAAGCTTTTCCTTGTGGAAGGCTTTGCAGTTACTGTTTTCTAAGTAGAAATACTAAACACAGAATTGACATGATGATCAGAATACAACAGGTAGTTTAGTGTTTAAGAAAAGTCTTGAAAGTAGAAATAACTACCATTTCCAGTTGAAAATAGGCCATGTTTCCAATAAGTGCACCAGAATGAGCCTTTAATAGATCACTAGCCTTCATTACTCTCCCTTGCACCTTTGGTTCCCCTGTAATGCTTGTGCCTCATATCTCAGAATAGAGAATAACTCATCCTGTCACTCTGCTGCTGATTACCATCACATCACTTTAACCTTGACTTCCTTAAGGAAGGTCAATGCCACTTGTACACGGAACGATGGGCTCAATGACCAGGTCCCTCCCAACCAGCTGGCATCGGATGCCAGAGAATGCACTTTGTCAACATTTTAATAAATTCGTGATACCAAAGACAGATGGTGACCTGAATGAATTATGGGGTGTCAACACAGTTCCCATATTTTCCACAGGTGGAAAAAAAAGCACAGGGACAGAAAGACAGTGCAGGAAAATGATTGAATGAAGCCACATGACAAAAGTGATCTGAGGAGGCAGAAAGATTCCTTGCCAGGGGGTTAGCTGTGACGTGACATTTTGAGGAAGAAAAGAGCAACAGGCCATTCTAGATGGGCAAGTCGAATGTCAGTTGAAAGTACAAATGACAGCCAAGACCAAAAACAAAAGTATAATGGGTCAGGGGTGGAAACGGCAAACATTTTACAAGATTTGAGGAAGCCAAGCACAATTTGAAGGTCTTCAATATGCCTTCCTGCTTGAAATAATGACACTACCAATTTAAAGCTTCCATGGTGATAACGATCTGGCATTTGAATCTCTTTCTGTAAAAGTACACACACACTCACACACACACTCACACACTCTCTCACACACACGCACACACTCTCAAATAAAACCACTGTAATAGGCTTTCCCCCAATGAAGTCAGTAATACTGATCACTTGTCTTGACTTGGCATTTGTTAGCAATTCTAGGTGATGCCCTTCCAATTGGTTTGTTTTTTACTATCATTCTCAGAAAGACTTTCCAGAGAGACAGTCAAAACAAGATCAAATGTAATCAAATTTGTAATAAGATAACATTCTTCAGTAGTCAGGAAAGAAAGGTTTGATGTGAAAATGTCATCCAGCAAAGTTGATATTTTAAGCTGTCTTTGCTCTTTTGTGAAATGCTGAAATCAAAACTTTTTTGGATCACTGAAATTCAGTAACTATCTCATTGAGTACTTTTGAAACTGCATTTGAAAGGTATAAATGGAAACTTTTATCTGACGGGAGATAAGCTGGGTCTAACTTTTACCTGGTTAAAAAAAAAAAATGCTCAAAGACGATACAAAATGGCAAAGAGATGGAACCAGCCCCGATTTCCATCAAAAGACTGGATAAGGAGAACGTGGCACATATACACAATGGGCTTTTACTCACCGATACAAGACATTTTGTAGGAAACTGGGTGGAGCTGGAAACTGTTCTAGGCAGTGAGACAATATTTGGAAAGACAAAAGCAAGCATTTTCTCTATGTTCAGATCCTGACTCCTGCTGTTTCTGTGCATGCAAATAAGGGACATAGAAACTGATGTAGACAGCGGAGGGGAACAAAGGCACTGAGGCCGAAAAGACACATGTTCATTGAAAACAGAAAGGAGGCTGCTGGGGTCTGAGGACCCATAGGAATGAAGGAGGCAGGCAAGAGAAACAAGGAAAGCAAATGCAGCTTAAGAATGTTGTAGGTAAAGAAACCAATTATTTATATGCTAATTAGTTAGGCACAGGGAAAGATTAATGGAAATTGTTACTAGCATAGCATTTGTACTAATAAAATAATTAACCAGGAAAATAAGAAAGTATTGCACACTTTTTTTTTTTTTAAGGATCTACTGGTCTCTTGCTCTCTCATGTAGGAGAAATGTGTTGTACGTTTCAGAAGCAAAAATGCACAGCTAGATACTAGTAAAAAAAATGGATATATATACATTTAAATGTTGTTGGTAAAGTTATTTGCCCAATATGTGACACATATAACTATTTCATTTATGGTTTTAGCATCATTTCCTTACCTTTGAAATATTTAAGCATTGTTTTATGTGTACAAGTGTTTTTGCCTGGAAGTGTGTATGTGCACCCAGTGTGTGCCTGGAGGCCTGTGGAGGCCAGAACAGGGCACTGGATCCTCTGAAACCAGAGTTACAGATGACTGTGGACTTCCCTGTGGGTTGTAAGGATGAAACCCGTTTCTCCTATAAAAGCAGCAAGTGCTACTAACTCCTGATCCATCTCTCCAGCCCATTTGCTGTTACTTGTTCATTTAGGCATTGTACTGGATAGTTTTATTTCAACTTCACACAAGCTAAAATCATCTGAGTGGAGTGAACCTCAGTTGAAAATATGCCTCCATAAGGTTGTAGCAAAGTTGTGGGGTATTTTCTTAATTAGCGATTGATGTGAAAGGGCCTAGCCCATGATAGTTGGTGCCATCCCTGCATGGTTCTGAGTTCTAAGAGAAAACAGGCTGAGCAAGCTACGATGATCAAGCCAGTAAGCAGCACCCCTCCATGGCCTCTTCGTCAACTTCTAGGTTCCTGCCCTACTTGAGCTCTTTCAATGATGATCAGTAAGTGTAAGCCAAATAAACCATTTTCTTTCCAAGTTACTTTAGGCTACAGTGTTCCATTGCAGCAATAGTAACCCTAACTAGGACAGGCATTAGAAATAGCATCTTTATCTTTATATACCAGATATATGAATCCTATCTGAGCCTGTCTCTGCTATGCCTTTTTGCACCCCCATCCTCCATTGCAGGCAGCTACAAATTCTGTAATTTTTTTCAAGCTTGCTATACTTCTTCACTACCCTCCTCCTCATATTTCAGCTTACCTCAATTTCCTACTGCTCCTGCCACTTTCATACAGCTGATGCATTCTTCCTTCCTCAGCTTCTTCTGCGTATATCCTTATAGAATGCCCTGGCACAGAGACCTTTATCATTATCCCTCTGACCATATCTTTCCCATGCTGCTGTGTGATCCAAGAGCTTCCACACGTGTTTCTTCCATCACTTGCCACAATTTTCAGTTCTTACTTGCCAAATGGTTCTTTAATGCCCACACCACAGCCCATTGCACTGACTCTGAGCTCCACAGGGCAGCTCTAGCCTGTTGCTGACCTAGAGGTAGGTGGGTAGTCAATGAACAGAAATGTCTGGTGTGGCTAGCTGAAGTTCTTAGACGACATTAAACAGCAAATGACTTGTGGAGTTGACTACATTTATAACACCTAATGTTTCTAACCATATTACTAATGTTCAAAGCTTTTGCTTTGAACAGAACCTGCATTACTGCAATTACTGGCAACATGAAATGGTGCATGTAAGGCAATGTTGAAATTTTCTTAAAATAATCCTTGCAGGCAAACATTCTTCACAGTGTAAAACATGTTTAAGTATTCAGAGAAAAAATATAAACTCCTTAAAAAGAAACACCACTCCTCTGCCCAAATAAAGCAGGAAATTAATCAAGGATAATGAATGAGACAGAAGAGTGAATAAATACTATAGTTATATGAAAAGGTTATAAATACTATGTTAATTAAAGTTACAAACACAAATCAAAAAGCCAAAGAACACTGTAAAATGAATTCCTCTCCTCCTGTGTATGGCAAAGGCACAGGCTGTCCGACTGTGCTTAGCAGAGCACCTCAAAATAACTGAGGAGCCTTTGAAGGCAATGCTGTGTCTTGTAGGTTCTCCCCAGTATTACAGTTCAGGAGGCCTGCTTGTGCCTGTTGGGTCCTTCCATTTGAGAATTACACTAATTTGGAAAGTCATTTGTACTGCCATCAACTAATAGTGACTACAATCTTTTTTATGAATGCTGTGTACCAAATATTGTACATCTTATATACATCTGGTCATTTAGTGTTAGCACCAAATGACACAAAAAAGAAATAATCATGTATCTTTATCTTCTTTGACCAACAATGAGCAACTTTAAAAACAGCCATGCAGCTGTTGATCTTAAGGACCACAGTGGACTTAATAGTTCATTTGTATTTGATTTTTCCTGTTCTTCTTTACATGAGTTCATGTATTCACACATGAACTTCCTTCCATTAATTCACACAGGAGTTTTTCAGTGTGAATCAGGACGAAGCTGGATCCAATTTGTTTGAGAAAGGCTGTAATATTCTAAAACCAGAGCAGACAGAGGCAATGCAAGCTACAAGGGAAGCCAGCCCAGCAATCCTGGTGAACTGCCAATGTTACAGGGTGAAGTAGCTTCCCAAGAAATAGTCAGGAAAATGTATGTGGGGCACTAGGGCAGGGGTGCCTAGCGTTGGTTCTGTTGTATTTAGGAAGAGGCTATAAGCAACAACAATGCATGTCACCAAAGTCGGTTTCATCAGCCTATAATCCTTAATGCAAATTAGTAATAACTCGTTCATTGTTCCTTCTGTATCCTTGTGTGTCTGTATCCCTGTTAATGATGCTATACACTGAAAAATATAAATTTATAAAGATAAACAATGAGAGTGTGCATATTGCCATGTAGTAATGTATCTTAGATAGAATAGAATTCTCTTACCCATCATAACAGGAGCTAATATTTAGATAGTGTTTATCAAGTACCAGGACATGTACAAACATGCTGCCTCTTTACTGTTGCTATCTTCTGAGTCTAAGAGACGCCATCCTCAGGAGTTCATCTGTGGCTATTCACAGGCCAGACCATTGCCTAACCCTAGCTCCTCAAGGCAAGGAAGAGTTGGAAAGGTAATGAAACCCTCACCTGAGTTCCCAGCTTCTCCACTATTGTAAGCAATTCTACCTTTCTTGTCTATGGTCTTGGGAAAGAGGTAGAATATGTAGGCTGAGGAAGGCCAGGGAAGAGAGGGACCATTTATAGGGCTCTGTGAAAGCTGTTACTCCTGCTGAATAAAGACTTTCCAGTGCAGACATATGCAGCAGCTTGCCACCCCATAAGTATCTGCTTACCTATGTCTTATAAGTAAGAAAATAATCATTGGTTCCTCAGTTCTCCAGAGTAAACTGTGGTGGAATAGAATCTGTTTGTTGTTGGGACACTAGAAAAGCATAGACTTTATGTCTCACATAGAGCAAAAATTTAGCAAGAATATTCTCACTTAATTCTAATAAAAATGTTCTGCAATTTTGTCAGTTGATTACTATTCTACTCTTGAGTCAGACTGGCTGAGTTTGAGGTCACCGTCTTAAGAACTTGTGAAGTTGGGACTGGAACTCAGATCTTTCTTACTGAAAGCAATGCCAGTCCTGTTTTTCACCCCTAAGGTAAACTGCCTCAGCCTCTGGAGAGCTCCATAAATGATCTGAAGTGATGGCCCACTTGGACTCTCATTGGTTACAGCCTATTTCTCACTCAAAATACACCAAGTACCTGCCTGACCACTCCCCCACTCCACACACGCACACACACACACACACACACACACACACACACACACACACACACACAAGCCATTCCTTCTGTTGCCTTTGCACTTCCTATGCCCTTACTGGGACCAACCAAACCCTCACCCTCCTAAGCACAAATGCATGCTGTTCCCACAGCCTTTGTCTCTTATCCCATTGTGACACTGTTTTCATCATTGTACTTAACTTTTGCTACAAAGTGTCCCAAGTATCCATCTGTTGCCAAGTTCACTGTTTTCCTCTCCTAGTGGAATCCAAACCTTGCCTGGAAGCATCCTTATATTTTATGCTTGTTCTGCAAATGATTAAATGATATAAGATTTGCTGAGATTTATCCAATGCTTACACTAAGTGCTTACTATAAAAAGATAAATTTTAAAAGTTGGCTCTAGAGAGGTTAATCATAACATGAGCTTCAAAAGCTTCAGATGAGAGGCTACTTCTGTGGACCTTGAGCATACATACACACAGAATTCATCCTACAGAGATTGGAGTGAAACTTCTTTCTTTAGTTCTAAGCAGCTTCCTCAGATAAAGAGAGCATGGAGGATTTGTGTGATCAAAGTTAGTAACTGACTCTGCCTTCCATCTTAGATCTGCTTATGTAAAAACCTAGAGGACTTTGTTAACCTCACATGGCCCAATATCTTCTAGGAATTTGGGGTTATTGGGTCTGGAGTAGGGCCTAGAGACACATGCATTTCATGGGCAGCCCTCCATCCCCCAGGCCCTCTGATACCCGCCCACGTTTGAGGAACTGCAGACATGCTGCCTGGTTCAGAAGGGAATGTCTGTGCTTTGTGCTAGTGATGAATGTTAGGGAAATAGCACAGATTTGCATACTTGCATAACATGAATCTCACAGTCAAGAGGCCTTTTTAAAATCAAACTAGAAGTTGAGGTTTTTGCCTTTTGAAATCACAGCTTCAGACATTGATTTAGTTTTCATTTTTAAATCCTTCCCACCCAAAAGCACAAGGTACTTTATAAACATTAACCACAGGAGAAACATGAATCTTGACAAAAACACTGTCAACTGGATAAAATGTTTTTAGTAAATGAAAAAAATGTAATTCAGCCTTTCAAATTGAATTTCCAATGCTATTTCCTGCTCTGGTGGTGTGTGCATCTGCTCCTGCTTCTCACGTTCTAAGTATTTACTTGAACTTGGATGGTCTCTCACACACCTGCAGATGAATCTCTAGCTTGCTGTGAGCTGAGGCCACACACTATTTGCATTGCTACTTCAGAGAGAGAAAGACACTTCAAATGGGTTCCTTCTCCCATCTCACCCTGAAAGGACCCGCATTTATGCTTTGCTGGTTGTCTCCAATCTTCCTGAGGAGGCTTATTGAATTTTGAATGTGGGCCAGCATCCATCCCCTGTTCCATCACAGTTTGTTGAGCATTCTAAATTTTATGAACTTCAGACACCTGAAATTTTGATAAAGCAAATAAAAAGGAGTTTGTTCCTTCTTACCTCTGAATTTATTCTACTCCATGAAGTTTCTCTACACGTGCTGTAGAAATCCATGCCTGTGCTCCACTCCGTAGGTTAGCCTTGTCATTCCTTTGACCTTTCTTTCGACTTCCGTACCCTTATTATATATTGCTGTTGTCCAGAATTTAATTTAGAAAATGACTTTACAAGACTAGCTAGATAAAGTTGTTTGATATTCAGGGGTCTTCCTCTTGCATATTGTATTGCCCTGTAAAAATGGCATAAAGGACTTAATTTGAATTTACAAATTCAAGTATTCACTTCTCTCTATGTGATCTCAGGGTCTCAGGTAATGTAATGTTTCAGGTAATATTTCATTTCAGATAGGATATAAAACAAGCACCTTTCTTAATAAACTTTAGGAAAAGTCAGATCCCTCATATTTAGACAATACTTAAAACTTAGGCAAGTGCCTAATTTAGGTTGTTCTCTTTTTGGTGTAACTAGGTGTCTTTGTAAAGCACATTTTGTATCCCACAAAAATGATAATCAGCCAGCTTCAAGCAAACATGAAAGTTACACTCAAATCTCCAAATGTATAATATCCCCAAATAGTATTTTTTGAATAACCCACTCTTGAAATTTGGTAAGAAAATAGATCATCTCTCTAACGAATGATAGGAACATGTAGACTCAGTTACAGGGGCACCACTGAAAGCTAACGATTACTGAAATAAAGCTGTATGTCTGTCCAGGTGGAGTTGTTTCCAAGCGCTCAGCCAAGGCATTTATTGTCAAATGCTTTATTTTCTTCTAAAAGATGAATCCAGTATTTAATATAAAGTTCACGTTTTCTGCACAACTCTCCAAGAATGCTTCATTATTGATTCTGTACTCGTTCAGTTCTATAGAGCTGTACATGTATTTCATGGTTGACATGCTAAAATGACTGAATTGATCAAAAGAAGGAGAAGTTGCACTCTGGCTTTCTGACATGAAATAACTTGTAAACACTTAGAAGTAATATTATTAAATATCAATTAAATAATCACCATTTTTCAAAAATATCGAGATGAAGAAAAATAGTCTTTTAAAACATGTTATTTATGTGATTATATTGATAAAGTTCTCTTTTTTTACAGAGACATATGAGTCACTCAACAAGAATAAGCTTATGGCAAGTGACTCCTAACTTCAGATTTATTTTAGGGAACTGCATGTAGGAAAAAAGAAGTTAAATTTGTCAGCAGACAAAAATCTGTAATACATTCATGGGAAGAAAGAAATTTTTTTGAGCTATCACTATCTCTGTTAATTAACCTGAATGATATAGGTAAAACCTTAACAGTAGCTAATTTGACATGGTAGAATTATAAGTAATTTAAATTTTATGTTTAGTTCTTTTTCTTATTATTGTTTAGCATTCATTTTGACTGGGAAAGAAGATGTATACACAGTCACTCTAAACATGTTCTTTGGAAAGCCTTTCATGCCACACCCTGTGGTTTCGGCCTTGCTTGCCTCTGCCTCTCCCCATTCCAAAGCTGACTTTCATGCTCTCTTCCTGCTACATGTTTGGCAGCCTAACTCTTGCTTCTCCTTCATTATGCCAAGTGTACCTCTTCATATTTTAAAATTAACTTACTCTTTCTTCAGACAAGGTCTTACTTTGTAGCTCAGGCTGGCCTCAAACTCAGGATCCTTCTGCCCTGGCCTCTTAAGTACAAGAATTACAGGTGTGCCGTGTTCACCTCCCTATCCTATAAACTCTACCTTGTGAAATTGTGATGCTAGTTCCCTAATCCTCTTTTGCAACCTGACTAGTATACCTCTCCTCTTGTTTAATAGAGACAATAAAATAGTATTTTGGGAAGTTTCTATTAAAGAATTTTCTAAGTTTGAGACTTTCTACCTCATTTTTAAATTGGGACTATTCTAAGTATTAATTTTAAAGTAACCAACTTTTTAATTGTCTAAAAATATTTATTTTTCAAGAAGCAATATTTCTAAACTACAAATTCAAATAAATACAACTGATATAAATTAAAGATTCTAAATTCCTTGCAGGCTTTCCTGCTAAAGGCTCTGAGTCTGAAAGCAACTAGGTGTTGGAAAAAAAACAATATTTTTCAGTAATTAAAAGATATATAAATTATAGCTGTCTTCAGACTCACCACAAGAGAGCATCTTGGATCCCAGTACAGATGGTTGTGAGCCACCATGTGGTTGCTGGGAATTGAACTCAGGACCCCTGGAAGAACAGTCAGTGCTCTTAACCACTAAGCCATCAGGAAGTTCCTGTTGACAGGACCCTGATATAGCTGTCTCCTTAGAGGTCTGCAAGAGTCTGATATATTCAGAGGCAGATGCTCACAGCTAACCATTGAACTGATCATGAGGTTCCCAGAGTTAGAGAGAAGACTGAAGGAGTTGAAAGGGTTTGCGACCCCATGAGGACAGCAACAATACCAACCAATCAGAGCTCCCAGTGTCTAAACCACCAGCCTGGGAGCACATAGGGAGGTACCCATGGTTCCAGCTGTATATGTAGGGGAGGATGGCTTTGTGGGGGCATAGGTGAAAGAGAAGATCCTTGGTTCCATGAAGGCTGGATGCCATGTGTGGGGGAATTCGAGGATGGGGAGGTGGGAGTGAGGAGTAGGTGGGGGAACATTCTCATAGAAGCCGGAGGAGGAGGAGAGATAGGGGGTTCCTGAGTGGAAGGGAGGAAATGGGGTAAGGGGATAAGATCTGAAATGTAAATAAAATATCCAATAAAAAAAAGAAGCAGAGAATACACTTACAAGTTGAAATATTCTTAATGACTAGAACCCAGCGGAGACAGGGGCAAGGAGTTTGTGAGTCACTGAGTCAAGTTTCCATTGTGAAACTTCATGAACAACAACGACAAATGTTTACAACGTGTAGAGGCTTCAGGAATGTAGACAGCATGCTGAAGCAGGGATGATTCGATTTCTGGATTGCCTTCTCATCGTAACAAGCCTGTACCTTGGCATGGAGCTGAACAATGAAGTACAAGACGTAGACTACCATCAAAAACATAATAGAACTTCATCAGAGTTTTCTATCGGCTGCTTTACACAACTGGGGAAAAAAGGCATTCCTGGTTAATCTGGGATAAAGGGCCATAATATAAATAATCATATATGTCAACAAATCAACTACCTGGGTATGACAAAATTAGAGAAAGAAGCAGCAATAGCTGATGATGCTTTTCCCTGTACCTTAACAGAGGACTATTCTCTATGGCATAGCTGTGTACAGTATGTAAAACAGCCTCGAAATCATAAAGATATTTTCATAAACAAAAAAGAAAAAGAAAGAGAGGAGATCTAAACTGTTTTTCTTAATGTAACAACAAAATTGAAAAAGAATTGGAAAGACAAACTCAGGATGTGGGTCAGTGTCCTTTACTAAAGGATCCTTGACAAAAACTTCATCATTCAGTGCACCAATCTCACGTTTAACTTAACAGTACCCATATCCTGAGCTGACACAGACAGGGTAGACAGCCATGTAAGAAACATGGTTCATCAGAGCTGGGCTAAGTTGGAACTCCCATGAAGCTTTCTTCAGAAGTTGACTACTTCAGTTAAAAACCTGGGCTCTACCCAAAAGTCTATATAAAAGGCACATGTCTATGTGCCTTTCGCTATAAGTGAAGTCATTCAGCCATCAAAGGGAAGAATTATTTGGTTTGTTGATAGAAACCAAAGCTGATACCAGTACTAAAATGAAACCTAGAAGCATACTTGTTTGATGGAGATAAAATCTATATCAAGTTAAAAACACCACCAACAAGCTAATGTTCCAGAATATAGACAGTGTGGTCTGAGGATGTAGACATGGCACTTATGACACTTCCTTGGTGACAAAAAATAATAGTACAGGGCTCTTTTAAGGCCCTGTAACTGGAATGAGTCCTAAAACACAGCATGCAAATAACTCTGTATATCCAAAGGCAACCTTGGAATAGCATTCTGGGAAGGAGCCAAGAAGACCTGCATCTTGTCCCGGTTCAGGAAAATCCTGGTCCCACTTTGCAGGTGGAAATTCTCTCCACTCTCTTCTGCTCTCCAGGGATGGGGGGGGATGTCAAAGAGAGTTTTGAGACATAAACACCCCAGTGGATGAAATGGGTTACAAGTGAATACATTGAAAAGCAAGCATCAAGTCTGACAAACACAGAATAAACCCACACAATGGACATATATGAACTGCAAAATAAAGTTCTTGGAAGAAAAACTGTGGGGACATCTAGAATTAGAGGCTAGCCACAGAGATGATTTCAACTTCAAGGACATATATTTGGAAATTTCATTACTTAGAGACCAGCTAATGCCATCAAAGGAGAGCCTCAGAGCATACTATGGAGAAGGCATAGATTTCTTCTCTATGGATGTATTCAACTTTATGGTTGACTATTCAGTTGATATCTTTAGCCATAAGAACTGAAGATCTGGGCTGTGGCCTCTCAAAAAGCAAACAAAACTCCATATTCAAGGCCCTTCTATGGTTCATTATACCTCAGCGCAGCATTCACTGGAGTCTTTCCCTGTGTTTACTGGCAAGCAATACTATAAGAAGTATGAAAACTCACATTCCCATCACTGAGTCTGGGAGTCAGTGTTGGAAGGGCTACTGAGAGTTCACCTTCCTGCTGGAAGTGTTGCTTTTCAGCAAACCTGAGCTAGCCAACCTGCTCTTCCACCCCAGAATGCCTCAGTGCCAATCAATCCATTCTGTCCAGACAGAAGTGGGCCTGGAAACCTTCTCATCTCTGGGTAACAGACAGGGAGCTAGTGCTTTGTGACTAAGGCCAGTTGACATGGCACTTAAAAGCCAGGATTCCAGCCCCTTGAATTCAAGCTGTGATCTTAAGCTATGCACTGTACTAATCTCCACCACCTGCGCATGCCTTAGATTCACTGTGACTCTCTTCCCTAACGTCCTCTCTTGCTTCATCCCTCGATCCCTCGATTCTTAAAAGTCTAGGATGAGGCATATAAAATTTGCTTTTGGAAAGAGGCCAGGAGATAAATAGTTTAAGTGATGGAAAGTAAAGAATCTGTGTTTTTTCTCTTCTTCTATCCTATCATTGCTAGACTTTGTCTTCACATAGTGTCACAGATTTGCTGGATGTATTGTCCTTAGCACTGGAAAGGGTGAAGAAAGCAAGAATGATATTTGCTCTCTTAATGGGAGAGGAAGCCTGGGGAGGCTCATCTGTAGATTTGAAGTCAGTGCTAAAATGTCCATCTGAGCCCCAGGTGGACATCAAATATTTTACTGACATCTTCTGTGAAGAAATGGTCTGTGAGGTGCAGAAGCCTCCTCTACTAACTGCTCAGGTGGGGCAGGTAGATTGACAGGAGGCATTGCTGGTCCTCAGGCTGAACTACTCCAATATCTCCACCTGCAGAACTGTAACATACCAACAACTTTGATAGTTCTAAGATAACACTAACAACCAAGGGTAGGGAGGCTTGTCAGGAAAGTAACGTAAACTTAAAATGAATATGTGGGAATGAGTAAAATATATTTAATCAGAATTATTTCAATTTTTTCCTATCTCTTGATGCTCTTAGACTATAGTATTCTAGAAAACCTGAGATGACAAGGTTGCCTTTATTTGTCCATGGCCCATATGGCATTTAGGATGATTCTGTTTGTCTTTATTTACAGCTATCTAGTC
Source organism: Grammomys surdaster (assembly GCF_004785775.1). Classification (NCBI taxonomy): domain Eukaryota; kingdom Metazoa; phylum Chordata; class Mammalia; order Rodentia; family Muridae; genus Grammomys; species Grammomys surdaster. The sequence continues at coordinate 3,699,487 of NW_021604744.1, read as the reverse complement.
ATGATACCAAAGAACAGACTCTATTTTTCTGGACCTACAGCTGAGGAAAGCCATGTAATCCAACACGCTGTCCAATATAAGCAATGGACACTCTAAGCTGGAGATCTACTTTATAAGCGCTGCATTTTGCCACTGTGTTGTCCCTTTGTTCATCTGAAGGAGACTCCTGCACTGGGTCAGAGGTTTAGCCAGCTAAATACAGCAGAGTCTATTAGCACAGAAAAAACAAATTTTACTCTACTCCATCAGGACAAAGGGCTAGCCCAGAATAACCAGTGCTTCCCACTAGAAGGAAAAAGAAATTGCCTAGGAAGTTGTATCAGTCAAGGAGACATGGAAACAGACCAAGGAGCAGTAAACCAAAATTAATCATACCATAGATGCACCTTCCAAACTATGAGACTCATAAATCAGGCCATGAGGTGTTGGCAGCAGCAAGGGACTGTCTCGGACATGTGTAATGTGGGTGTCAGAGGCCAGAGTGATGCTAGCTGGTGGAGTGGGGGACTTGACATTCATTTGTTTCCCACTTTGTCAAGAGTCTGTTCTGATCTTGTACTTCCAAAGGATTACTGAACTCAGCAGTACAGAGTGGGATTTTAAGCGCAAACCCAAGACTTTTTTTCTCGCCTAGTAAGCAAACACAAAAGATTCACATCTCACACTATAAGGTGCGAAGAGGCACAAGTATAGTGTCTAGTTCCTTTAAAGTAAAAGGCTCCAATCACTGTCTCTAGTGATTTTCAACACAGCTAGAAAGTTTTTTCTCCTATTATTAAACCCAAATTATCGAGTAAAATAATCTTTGTCTTCTCATACAACAGGGCCCTGCATGAGTGGAACACGTGTTTTGATGAGCTGCCCCGAGCACACTGTACCCAAATGCCCTAATTACAAACCACATGTCTCTACTTTACAAGTACCACACTGCCTAGAGAAAATGGATGTGTCAGACATAATGTTCTTCTGATTCCCTAAAAATAAATTCGGAAATTAAAATCCCTGGAGATTTAAGCTCTGGAGTGGCAGGGATTCAGAAGCCAGATGCTCTGTAGGCTCGTTGAAGTAGATCAAGTTGAACAATGCCAGCTTTAGTCCTCTGAGGACAGACAGTACAAGCCTCTTCGTCTCACTGGGTTCTGTCAAGCTGGATCTTCACAGCAGGAATACATTAGGCGTTCCTGTGCATTGCCTTAATTCATCGCAGTCTTTTGGAGGTACTTGCTGAGAACACAGTTTATTTAGCTGTAGGTGGCTGTGGTTGCTGGTTTTACTTTTTCTTCTCAACTCAAGGATAGCATCATAATAGTCTCCCAAAGAGACTGAATCAACAATCTATTATTTTAAGGACTCTTGTCCTCTATAGAGTATCATGTATTTCCTGTGAGTCCTTGTGAATCCAGAGAAATAAATATGTGAAAAGTTTTATTGAGTGTAATGTGGAAGGAAGTAAAATAGAAGACAGGCATGTGTATGCACACTCTCTGTCTCTCTCTCTCTCTCTCTCTCTCTCTCTCTCTCTCTCTCTCTCTCT
>NW_021604744.1:3651109-3697943 GCF_004785775.1 Grammomys surdaster | reverse complement strand
TCTCTCTCTCTCTCTCTCTCTCTCTCTCTCTCTCTCTCTCTCTCTCTCTCTCTCTGAATATTAAGTTCTACCGCTCAGCTATGAGGCTTACCTTTGAGGTCCTGGGATCATACTGTATCCGCCCCGTCCGCACACACACAAGTGCTGGCACCTGTGGACATGCTCAGATTTTTATGTGGATCTGAAGATTTAAACTCAGATTCTTTAGTTTGCAGTGGATAATTGCCTTGATGGAGCTCTGTGCCCAAGCCCAGGCGCATGGTTTTTAAATATATCCTTCCAACAGAAAAAGTAAGTCACTATAAAAACATGCTTCCTGGACCAAGTGATATTATGAAGCAATATACCTATTCTCAGGGAGGCAGTTTTCTTTCTTGTACCCAGATTATAATAAATAAGTCCTGAAGCTCAAGTATATTCCTTTATTCCTACAAAGAACATTGTCAAAACCTAGAACACTATGTCTCAATCCAGTAATATAGTCAGAAATTTTATTGCCATAGAAACTACAAGTGAAGCCATCACCTTAATGGAAGTGCAGAGGTGTGGCAGGGACAGAAGGACTGTTCCTGACTGGGTTAGACTCTCACATTCAGGATTAACCAGATACAATCAGTGGAGAAGGGGAGGGGTATTTGAAGTGAAGATACTACTGAAAATTCATAAGGAAACATGTATGGCTTTCGTTTTAGTGCAACTTTTACTGTGCAACTTTTGATGACTTTGTTTGAATCTCTATTCAGTTTATCCTTCTCTAAAATGGACAAGATGGTACCTACTGTCTGTTTCCCAAGTAGATGTCTTTCACAGTAAACACTCATTGTAGGGCAACTGCCAGGTGATTTCTGTGACCTCACAATGTTGCTTTTTAATGGAAATAATAAATAACAACTACATGGTGCTTTTTAATGTAGTGACTCTGTACTAGGCACTTTGATATGCCTTAAAAAGACCATAAGGTATGTACAGCCACTGTCTTATTTTGTAGATGAAGAAATGGAAGAAAAAAGTAGTCAGGATAATACAGAACTGTAAAAGACTATATCTGTGTATAAATAAGTGTGCTTATCTCTGAGGTTAGTGAGTTGCCCCATCTATTCTTCTATTACTCCCTTCATTTGCTCCCGCTTGAAAGGCAGATCTTAACTAAATGTTCCTTTTGGTATAATCTAACTCATTTTTATTTAATATTGTATAATGTTGCTGTAAAGCAATATTACAATTGTAGAATATACTTGTCTCAGATGAGGACTGGATAGTTACATTGCAACTATCCTTTTAAAATTCCTGAGAATTGTTGACTATATTACAGTCTACATTGATAAGTAGAAGCTCACACTTGTTCTATACTTAAGAATAAACCTTAGCAATAGTGATTTTCCAGTTTCTGTCACAGCCCGCTGATTCTGAAGCCTTGTAGGATTGGAATTTAGAAGTTAGCTACAAGAGCACTGTAAATCATGTATTACATTACTATTAAAGTCTATTCACCGTCATTTGCGTCATATTATAAAAACAAATGGAAGGCGAAAGTTGTACAGAATGAGTGCACATTCACAAATAACATGCAAATATTAACATCATCATTGGGGTTGTGCTTTTAGCTTAACAGATGCTATAAAAAAATCCTTGTTTGTGACTTCATTGCCTCACAACACTTAACCTTCACTAGGGAAACTTTCAAATTTCTCTAGCCAATCCTGAAAGGATACAATATACATAACCCTACATTCTGAAATGAGGAGCAGACAGTAGTTAGTTTTAAGGGCAAGACATCACTTGCTGTAGTTACACATCCAACTTATTATAAAACATAATGCAAATCCGACATTATCAGGGTGCTAGGCAATCTTGCTGGATGTTTTTACTTAGGAAGTAAAAACAATGAGTTCTGATTGTATTTAATTTTCCAGGAACATTTCCCTGGATTACAATAAATGAAGGGGAATTGAAGGCCATTTGTTTTCTAACAAATTTTTATTTTCACAACTTGTTCAGTTTACGGAACCGAAGTACAAATAGCTTTTAGACACTGACTAAGGCCTGAAGTTCTCTAGGAAGACTGTGCACCTTGATATTTGGAACTGCAGGTTGATGATAGCATCAGGAAGATGACACATGTCACTTATCAGAGAGTAACAAGGGTGGTCCCTCTGGCTGGCATGCTCCCCGCTTATTGCACATAATTCTTCCGGCCCCTCTGGTAGTGGCCACACAACCAAGACTGGGGATATTCAAAATATTAGGTGTGAAACGAATGGAAATCTGAGGAACTAGAGAGTCTACATGATCCATGGAGTCAGGGCAAGGGGAATAATGAGTTCTCCAGTTCGGAGGACACGTTATCTTTGTTAGTACCATACAAAGTCAGGCCCATATGTCTAAGCTCAAACTTACCTCTTAGTCATTGGTATTCTAGATGACGATTGTCATTTCTTACACATTCACACACATACACAATCATAACAAACCCTCTTCTGGGTTCCAGGCTCTTTTCCTATTCTGATATCACAGGAACAAAGCATCAGCTTAAGAAACATTCAGTCAGCACAAAATTATTCTTTCTATTGAAAAGAATGGAGATAAAAATAGAGAAGGCTCTCAATAGTTTTTAACATCATAAGTGTAAGGTTAATGCAAACCAAACCCAAATGACAGTGGGGAGAGGAGGCTGCTGATAATGAATCCTCTAAAATCAGATGGAAAACAAGTGGAGCTCACGGAGAAGAACTGAGTCTGCAGGCCAGATAACAATTAATAAAATAGAGAATAGAAAAATAATTTGTGAAATCTACTACTTGAAAGTTCACACCTAGTCAAGATTAATTAATCTACCTTCCAGCAATGAAAAGACCAGATTCTGAGGCCACTGGGACATATAGTCCCACAGAGGGAGTTAGAACTGTGGGTGTTTATTATATAGTTATTGTCTCCATCCATCCTGGGTGGATGGTAAATAGTGAGGAAAGACACCCCAGTGGCTTCTTCTCAAGAGAAGAAATGCTTGAGTCTAAGTGAAAGTATCATTTCAGGCTTTATAAGTCATGGGTTATATCGCTACAAGGGAATAGGTGTCCTAGGAAGACACAGCAACTTGAATGTTAACAGATAATATATTAAGAATCAAGGCAAGTAGGGAAAAGCACAAACTTAGGAAAGAAAATAGTAGTAATTCTGTGGAGAATAAAAATATTGGATGATGTGTCATAGGGCAGCAAGTAGCTGACTAGTCTTCAGTTTACAGTCCCCTCTGTGTATTAGTGAAGACAATTTCTGCAGATCTGCTGTAACTATCAGGTTAGGATATATTAAGCTAATAATTATTGTTTTAACAAAGATTAACATAACAATGGCATACTTAATATTTCTAGAAGTAGCAAGGTTAAAATGAAATGAAGGGGTAAAGATGAAGCTGGCCACGATTGAAGAGATACTGTTTCATGTTTGAGACATTGAAAACTTAGCTCTGTTAAAATGACAACAGGCCACACATACTTGAACCTTGAAGGGGATACTTAAGAAGCCTTGACAACTTTCTATGTGGTAACATTTATGAAAACTCAGTTGTAAGTAAAAGCCATGGAATATTGTTTTTAGTATAAGGCTCAATATCTTGCACTGGAAACCATTTGGAGCACATCAATTCTGACAAAGACAGTGCAAGTCAGCAGGAATAATGCAGCAGAAATACGAATCCAGCTTGTACGAAATGGTAGCAAACACAGGTAAACCAGTGAGAATGCCTGCAATGGAGGAAGGTATATTCCAGGGAGCAGGCAAATGATCCCAGTGGGAAAATTAGATAAATTACTTCAAGTTTCCGCTATTTTCTTTTGTTACAACCACTGTGAATTCATGAAAAAGATACATTTTAGTTGTGTGTGTGTGTGTTTATAGCCATAATACACATTATAGGACAATTTATGAGGGTCATTCTCTTCTTCCAGCATGTCAGCAGGTGCCTTCACCCACCAAACCATCTTGAAGAGTTACTACAACTTTTAGATAACTTGAAAAGCTAGGTATCATCAACTGGCTGATGGTAGAAACACATTAAAAACCGAATTATTTCATGTTTTAGGAAAAGTCTTTATTAGTTCCATAAGAAATTCTGTTTAGATCTGATTCCTACCACTTCCCAGCTCTTCTGAGACTACCACCACTTTCCTAACACCCGCTTCCCTAATGAACCAACTTTTTGTCCTTTTTTTTAATCCCTCAAGACCAATTTATACTGGGAAGATGGGATGTGGTATATGTGCTTTATTTAGGGCTGAACATTCTTCAGCCTCTTAATTTTTGTTCCTTTCTTAGTTGTGTGTCTTAGTCTTAATCACCATCTACTGAAAATAGAAGCTTCTCTGATGAGAGTTGAGAGGTACATTAATTATAAGTTTAACCATAAAAATTGGGAGTCAGTGTAATAAAATGTCTATTTGGTAAACTAACAGTAATAGGTTCTCTCCTAATGTCTAGTAGCTGCATAGCCTGCTTTGGATTCTTGAACCAATAATGGTGCCAGGTATGAGTGAGAGTAAAATCTAACCAGAAAGTAATTGTTTTCTCCCATGATGTTTAGCCACAGTTGTACCAGTGGTCAGGGCATCTGAGACTGATCATTACTGTAGTTCACAGGGTTCCTACCTAGATGTGTGAGTCTGATACTTACTTCTGGTAGCATTTACAGCATCTTCTAGCGCTGTGAAAGCTCACCAGTAGGGATGAAGGTTAGTGCCAATTTGATTCTCAATAATATTGTTATCATCAACACTTATAACAAAAATCATTACATTTTCAAGTATCCTAGAATATTCCTATATTTTCCATTATGATTTAACACCATGTTATTTCTTCATTAGATATAGAAGTGTATCACAGCAATATACCAAACCAAGCAGAGCTATATTGAGGATACTCAGAAAATGCACCTAAAGCTTTGAAAAGGTATCCTGTAAAATTGAGTATGGGTCATAGTCTGAAGTTTGGATCCAGCACATCTAGTGACATTTCTATAGTTATGCTCTGAACTTTTAATGGTCAAGCAATCAACCATGGGGCTATAATTTTAATGTATTCCAGACCACTTCTATAGTTTCAGACTTAGTATATTCCAGCCCTTGCTTTTATATCACTATATATACAAACAAAGCTGTACATGCATACAAACACACACACACACACACACACACAGTACAATATTAATTAGTAGGATCTCATAGAAAAAATTATCTTCCACACCTTACTGATGTAACGGAAGAAATTTATATTCTTTTTAGCAGATTATATGCATTAGAAATTTTATTTTTCAGCCTAGAAATTTGAGAAATAGTTACCTTCCAACCTTTTAGAATCCTTCGTGTTGCACAAAAAATCTTGCCACACTATTTCCACACAGTTACAAAGAATGTAACTGATGTTTTTTTGCCAGAAGTCAAAATCTAGGGCAAATCATATTATCTCTGAAAAGCCTTGTCAAAATCTAAATGGCCTCTGGGGCCATGGGTGATATGAGATCTATTCCCAGACAGCTACAGGTAATAATTGTGTCTGCCTTTAGCGAGTTACTTTGATTTCAAGCATCCATTAGGTAGCAGAGACACAGTTAAACAAGCTCTTCGCTGTTCATGTGTGTTACTAAATTTCTATACTTGTTCTTACCTTTACTTCATTTCTGTTTACTTTCTGAAAGCATTATTTTTTTAATAATTGAAAATGAAAACCACATTCTATATGACCACAAGCTACATGTGATAACTGAGATTAGGTTATATATTAGGATATCAGAGTAGATGTTACATACAAGAAACAATGTAACTTTTGTTTATTGATCTAAAGTATAACAAGGAATTTACATGTTTTACCTACTTGCTTTGTGTGTGAAACTCACAGATGTTCATCAGATTTCTCCCTTGCCTTATCAGCTATATATGTTGCTAATGGGAGTGAATAGTCCTCCCATCTGTGCCTATAATAGCAGCATCTGTAAAAGATAGTTATTAGGGAAGTTATATTCCAGATCTTTAGAATTGGCCATGTTGTGTGTCAGTGCATAATTTGTGTCCAAGAGTAACCTCCTAGAATATCAATTTTCTCACCTATCAACAAGGAAAAATAAAATACAAAACCTTAACAGAGTACTCATGGTTTAACAAGTAGACAATTAGTAGTGGGGACTAAAATTCTATTACAATGTCCCTGTAGGTAAGTAGATACATTAGGACATTGGGTTAGGAAGACATAGGAATTTTCTGGAGCTGCTAAAATACAAAACTATGGGCTAGGTGGCTGAAATTAGTGAAAGTGATTTTCTCACAGCTCTGAAGGCTGGAAATTTAAGGTTGGGCTGTCAGCAAGTTTAGTTTCTTCTGGAGTGTCTTTCCATGGCTTGCAGATGGTAGGCTGATTTTTTCCCTGTCCTTACATGGCCTCTTCTGCTCTTGAACATTTCTAGTCTTTGCCTTTCTTTCTGAGAACAGTAGTCATGCTAGACTAGGGCCCTTCCCTCTACCACCTCATGTAACCTAATTTCCTCCATCAATTTGCAGATTCCAATGCAGACTTGCACTCAGATATGAGGTCCCAATTAATTAATTGTGAAGTCATCAAATTTGGAATGTAGCTGTTAAAAATAGTCCGGTATTTGAAAGTAGGAGCAGTCAGGGAGAAGTATACACTGCTTTTCAAAGCTCTCTTACATTTATAAAGTAGAATTTTATACAACACATTGTCTCAGATTTGTGTGAAAGAAACTTAGGAACATTTGATGGAAAAATTCCACAGAACACAAATGAATGTAACTCTATGTTATACATAATAACCAAATTTCATCAAATCTCAAATTTTATTAATAATGTTTTTCATGACAGAATTAGCTTCATTTCTTCCATCACTGTGGTGTACCTTTCTCTTTTCTGTGGCATATTTAGTGCTGAATTTTTTTCCTGAGACCTGCTAGAGTGATAAGCTCATTGGTCATTTCTCTTTGTGTTTTATTATTTTGCAGCAATTATGTTCACTAATTCTCTCATCTTTTAGTTTATATTAGTGTTGATTTCTTACATTGATTGATTAAACATTTTTTGTGTTCAAATGTTTTTTATTAAAAAGATTCATTTAAAAAAAAGATGACTCGGAAAGCTCATATTAACATATTTAGTCTACATTAGATTTCCATGGCTACTATTAAAAATCAACGCAATCCTAGTATCTTACAATCACTAAAATATATGGTTTTCCAGCTATAGAAGTCAAAAGCTAGGAAGAGTCATAACGACTAAAGTTGAGATGCCTGCAGGACATTCCTGCTTCTGGACCTCCAGTGGAGGATACGTATGCTTGCTGGCTAGAGCTCCTAGACTATACCTGCATTATTTGGCACATGTTACTTCTATCTTCAAAGCATATCAGTGTCACCTCATCACACCCATGCTGCCTTCTTTATGGAAGAAACGTAAGTTGACATTTGTCTATTCAGACAGTGTCTAATCTGTGTCATTCTTTCCACCTCAAAATTTTTAGTTCAAGCACAAGTACAATCCTTCTTTTATCGAACATACACAATCCTTCCCAGTACAATATGGACAAATTTATAGGACCATTGTTGTATCTGCTAGAAGATCTAATGGTCTCAATCAGTGAAGTATCAGGAAGCCATAAAGCCTAATAAGTTATTGCTGAGCCAGGACAAGGTGAGTACATCACCTACACCCAAATCAACCCTCCTTTTCTTCTACTAACTCTTTTTGCCTCATATAGACATAGAAATAGGTACCAACCATGCTATGCTCCGTGAATTGAATAAAGATGGCTCTTTTAAACACACACATACACCAACAAAACAAAACAAAACAAAAGCAGAGATAACCCATCAGGTAAAGGTACGTCCTGACCAGCCTGACTATCCAAGTTAGAATTTCTAGAACCCACCAGCAGAAGAGCACTGACTCCTGATCATTGTTTTGTGGCCTCCATGTGTACCATGCCACATGTGTCTTTTCCCTATACAAAGTTATAAAATAATACAAAAACAAATATTTTAAAAACTGATACGTAAAAGTAGAAAACTGTATTAAATAATTTTATGTAGATTTTTATGTATGTAGAGGTTGTGCAATGTTTAATTTATGTTAAACACACATTTGTTCAGTCATCCATCATTTATGTAGAGTTAAAACATTCAAAACCTATCTGCTTGACTTTTAGGCTCTGTAGTCACTATTTACAATCCTGTGCTGTCCTGTCCAGCAGCTCACTAGACATTCAGTCATAAAGCCAGTATGCCAGTATGGAACAACATGGATGGAACTGGAGATCATGAAAACCAGACAAGCATCCCATAGCTTCACTCATTTGTGGAAGCTGAAAATGCTGATTTCTTAGATGCTGACACTATAGTGGTAGTTATAGAGCCCAGAGAAGAGGTGAAATAAGGTTGACCAATGAGAACTAAGATAGAGCAAATAGAATGTATTAGTCACTGTGCTCTAGAGAAACAGAGCTGATAGAATCTAATCTATTGATACAGATAGATTAGTCAGATATATTAGATATATGGATATTAATATGTATTTATAAATGGAATTTACTAAAATGGCTAACGAATTCTCGTCTATTCCAACTTTACCTAGAATCCAAAGTTGTTCAGTCCATGAGTCTGGATGTTTTAGCTGGGCTTCAGAATATGACAGAAGTATTTTCTAATACCAGCAAAGCAACACACTTGCCAGGGAGAGTGAAAGCAACAGGCAAAGGGCAAAATCTTGTATCCTTATGTCCTTGGCTCCCAGAAGGTGTGGCCAAGATTTAAGGTGGATCTTCCCACCTCAAATGATACAATAAAAGGAAATCCCCATCCCAACAGCAGCTTGGGTTTTAGTTAATTCTTGATATAGTAAAGTTGACAACCAATAATAGCCGTCAAAATAGGATTAAGAAAAAAACGAAAAAGAATTCAACTACTTCTATCATCAGCCTTAAGGCAAAGTAATCAAAATGAATACAAACATAAGAAAAATTAGTCAAAGCTTTTTGAACTACACACTCAGAGTTCCAAAGCCTGAATAAGAGTATAGTGGTGCCCTAGAAGACTAGGTGGTTATCCTCAGTGGGTTTTTAACAGTTGGTATGATTGGTTTAGAAGGAAAAAAGTATTCCTTCTTAAGCTAAAAGAATACAGTGGCTAGATTTGTGTTATTATCAGACACTGAGAGATGCAGATAGCTGAGCAAACAAGAGAGTAGTGTCCATCCTTGAACGCCCCATTTACCACCTGCACTCTTTACATCAGAGGCAGAATTATGCATGAGAGTCTCATGGCAACAATTCCCTGGTTATCCTAGGTAGACCAAATTAAACCTAGGTTTTTTTCACCCCAGGTAAGTGGATACCTAACTAAACATGTTTTACCTCCCTTAACATTATACATAGAGCTGAAATGAAATAGTAAAAAATGAGACTTTTAAAATGTTACTCTTTATATCTCTCAGCAAAGGCAAGTACTAAGAATAAGACCACTGATATAGCCATTCAGGAAAAATGACTTTCAGGCAGAAGATAGGCCAGCAGTGATCTTGAGAGGGCAAAAGAGATTGGCCAGTCTCATGTACTATTTTGTTTAAATTAACTCTTACTCTCTTATATATGTCATACTTACCTCAATATTGTCAATGATTACATGATTGTAACTTACATCTGGATTATACTGGTCTCCTCAATGACTTCAGGCATTTCCTTGATTTATTTTCTCTGCAGATCCTACTGACTATAGAGGTCGTCTCTCTCACTCAAGCATTCTCAGTCTAATTTTTTCAGATACATACAAATCATACATAATTATAATCAGATGGCATCATGATGTGGGCATTTTAAGAGACTCTACATAAAGATTGTTTTAGCTTCAAGCACAGGACTCTTTGAAGTTCCATCTCAAAAAAACTATGCTACCCTATCTGTTGATTTTTTTACCCATTCTACACCCAACATTGTGTGTCTCTAGCAAATGTTGTGGTGAATTTTTCATTAGCAAATCTTAGCTAATTCAACCCTTTACTCAATACACAAATGGAATATCATATCTATTCTCTACAAACAAACAAATGTAAAATAACTTATATTATCCCAGTATTATATGTCATGAGCAATATTTTTCACAAGCATTTCTTCTTGCATGGCATCTAATATTCACCACTACAAACAGTCTGATACTACTTGTTTGCTTGATTTGAATGCTCTTTGAAAGTATCAGACAAATACAATTAATTTGCTATTTTCAATTTTGCTATTATATTTTGATTCCACAGTAATTGCAAAAGGAAAAATTGTTTTCCCTAATTAAGTATGGGTAATACAGGGAAGGTGAGCAAACTATTAAAGTTTCACGTTTTATTGTCAGCTATACTGGTTAGTTTCTTAACAACTTGACACAAGTTAGGGTCACATGGGAAGAATGAACATTGACTGAGAAAAAGTTCATCAGACTGGTGTGTGGACATGTCTGTGTGGTGTTTCCTTAAAAATGACTGATGTGTGAGGACCTACTGTGGCTGGTACCACCCCTGAGCAGATATTTCTAAGTTGTTTAAAAAACAAACCAAAACAAGATGAGCAAACCATGAGAAGCAGTACAGGAAACAGCACTCCTCCATGGCCTCAGCTTTATTTAGTTCCTCCCACCAGGTTCTTGTCTTGCTTGAGTTTCTGTCATGACTCTTCTTGATAGATTTTTATTGGGGCATGTAAACTAAATAAACCCATTGCATTGCACCCTACTTGTTTTTGATCATGGTCTTTTTCATAGCTCTAGAGAGTAAACCAGGACACCAGCTAAGCTGATACACTTTGAGGTCTTTATCTGAGGCAGCTGTTCTCTAATACATTAAGATAAACTGGAAAGCAACAGAAACCAATCCACTTTACATTCCTGGATAAAGTTAAAGAGCAGGAGATTCAGGAGCCAAGAAATGTCCTACTGTAAAAGGAGAAAGTGGATCGATTGTCACTGGAGAGATGGCAACTAAAGATGACAAATCTGTCACCAAACAGAGGCCTCTGAGTGGAGTTTCTGAATTTCCTTATTTATTTTGACTCTTTTTTTTCCTACCTAAACATTTTTATTTTTTTTAATTGGATATTTTATTTATTTACATTTCAAGTGTTATCCCCTTTCCTGGTTTCCCCTCTGCAACTCCCCTATTCCACCCCCCTGCTTACCATGCCTCTATGAGGGTGCTGCTCCACCACACTACCCACTGCCTCACTGGCCTAAGGGGGAACAAAATAATCAAGGGAATTAGCGGATAGGAGGAACTTGGGAGGAGGAGAAGAGGGGGAGAGGAAAAGGGACAACAATCTAGTATTGGAGGAGATGGAGGAGATGTACAGAGGGTCAGGAAATTGAACAGAGGTATGTAGAAATGGGGGATGGGGAACTGAGGATAGTAACCAGAAAGTCCCAGATACGAGGAAAGCAAGAGCCTCCCAGGACCCCACAGGGATGACGTTACCTGAAATACCCCACAGAGGGAAGGGAGAACCTGTCAAGATTATTTTGACTCTTACTTTTAACTCCAGGTTACTATCTGTATCTAGGTTCATGATAAAGTAGTAGCCTGGAGGACTGTCAAAATGCATATTGGGTTGCCAGATAGGTTGGGATTTCTCAGTTTGAAACTAGTAGAATTTTACCTTTTATCAGCTGGAAGAACATCTTTTGCTGTGAGACTTTGTAATTTAAAGATATCTGCAACTGACTTTAATTTTTATTTACTCATTTATATTTTTTGTTCATTGTGAATGTCTATAGTATAGAAGATCCATAAACAGCCTAGAATAGGTTAAAAAGAAAAACAATGGACACATATATGTTATATAGATATATATATTCTTTTAAAATAGTCTTTTAAAAATTATTTTATCTATTTATATTCCAAAAGTTGCCCTCTTTCCTGGTCCTCCCTTCTTGGTCCCCCTTCTCTGAGTTCTTCACTCTATCTCTTATTCCACCCACCACTGAGAGGGTGCACCCTTACCCAGTCACCAACCCCCATACTCCCACCTCACCCCCACCAGCATCTCTCTTCCCTTGGGTATCAGGTTTCCACAGGGTTAAGTGCATCCTGTCCCACTGAGACCGTACAAGGCAGTCCTCTGCTACACATGTGCCTGTGGCCAAGAACCAGCCCAAGTATGCTTCTTGGTTTGGGGCTCTATCTATTGGAGCGCCCAGGGCTCTGGGTTAGTTGACACTGTTGTTCTTCCTATGGGGTTGCAGTCCCCTTCACTCCTTCAGTCCTTCCTCTAACTCTTCCATATTGGTCCCTGACCTCAATCCAATGGTTAGCTTTAAGTATCTGCATTTGTCTCAGTCAGTTACTGATATAGTCTCTCTGAGGACAGCCATCCCAGGCTCCTAACTGCACACACAATATGGCCTCAGTATTAGGGTCAGGATTTAGTGTGAGCACATGGGACTGATCCCAGGTTGGGCCAGTCACTGGGTGCCCTGTCTTTCATTTCTACTCCATTTTTATCCCATGCATGTGCATAAGTATGGTAGAACAGAATATGAAATTAAGAGACTCTATGAGGACAGAGGTTTACAACTTACTTAAGAGAGTCACAGAAAACTTGGTTATCATGGGAATCCTGATCAGTGGTACCACAAATAGGAAACATGGGCACCCATAGACATCTGTCAACAGCAGTTACTTTTATGCTAATAATGAGTATGTATCTGGACTCAGTTCCTCCTGAATATTTACTATATGCAAATATTTCTATTATAGTACTCAATTCAAGTGATTTACCACTTACCACAGTAAATGAATATTCTTAATTTGAATGTTACTCAGTTTCAGATTATATTTGCACTTAGAATGTATATTTATTTTAGTTTATGGCATCAAATTTTACAAATTATAAAAGAAGAAATAATTAACAATCTGTTTTATATCTATACTTATTTATGTAACATTATACTAAATGCAAGTGGGCACTAGAGACTATCAAGCATTTTCCTTCTTGAAAGAATCTGGCTATCATTCAAGTTGGAAAAGGTGCTAGAATAGACATTCAATAGTAATGAAGAGAATTTTAATTAGATTCTTAACAAAGCTAAATATCCAATTTAAATTAAAAATGTCTAAGAGATCAATAATTCTAAAACAAGGAACATGCTGCAATATTATAATTTCCATGGGAATAATTTTCTCATTAAATCCAAAATTTACTAATTTCTTGAAGGAAACGCAATAAACTGTTGTAGAAACAGCATGAAACTGGGAGTCAGCAAACCTTGGTTCATACTGAGAGACTCTGACATTTCTCAAATTCATCTGAAAATCCATTTAACTTCCTAATGGGAAATTACTGTTAAGACAATCACTCAAAATCATGACATCAAAGCATGTAATAAACTAGCAGGCACTCTGGGCTAAAGAGATGGCTGAGGGCTTAAGAATATGCAGGATGCCCCAGGGGGTGGGAATTTTGAGGGTGGGGAGGTGGGAGTGGGGGGGTGTAGATAGAGGTTACATCCACAGAGAAGAAGGAGGAGGGGCGAGGAGATTGGGGGTTCCGAGGGGGTGGTGGGGGATGGGGTAAGGGGACAACATAGGAAATGTAAATAAATCATCCAATAAAAAAAAAAGATAAAAAAAAGAAATAAAACAGTTGTAACGATAAAAAAAAAAAAAAAGAATATGCACCACCTTACTAGAGGACCCCCAGTACCTACCCTGGAATGCTTACAATTGCCTATAACTCCAACTCAAATGAATCAGGGCCCTCTTCTGGCCTCCATGGAGATTGTACTCAAACACACACACATGCACATACATATACACTCATGCACATGCATGCTACTTTCACACACACAAATACTACATACAAACTCACATACATACTACACATACACACACATACCTACACACACACACACACATACATACATACATACATACATACATACATACTCACATGCATATACACACATATTCTTAAAATGGAAAATATAATCTTCAGAAAAAAAAGGTTCAGGTATCCTCTGGATACACGTTAAAATCTATAACATCTTCTGAGGTCCTCTTTCAAAAGTGGAAAGAATTGTATACAGGAGAACACACACACACACACACACACACACACACACACACATGCAAATCCCTACCAGGCCTCCTTGATGCAGAAGTAATTGTGCAGAGTACAAGTGAAACAATATTACTTCATCATTGAGATTATTCTGTAGTTTAACAGTTATAGCCAGCTGGGCCAGTCAGTCAAGAACAAAGATGCAGGCAAGAGAATATGAGTAGCACAGGGAGACAGCTGCTCCACTCTGAGCTCCTCAAGATCCTATGGTTACCTTCACTGTGAACTTTTTACCTTCCCTGTCCTGTTGCTGAGTTCACTCTGCCACGGCACTTTTACAACCAACCTTGTTAATCACGTGCCACCTCCTATTGTAATGCGACCTATGCATGCACTTATGATCCTCCTCACCCATTGTCTGGAATCAGGGAGTGCACATGAAAGGAAACAATGAGTGACTTCAGAACTAACACTCTTGAGTCCAGCTGGCACCAAATCATATTTGAGATTATTTAATTAGCGTTTATGAAACTCTGTTTCTTTTCCCCCTTATAAACTTGAAAATAAGGAAATCACCTAGCCACAGTTTCTGACACACTAATTATGGATTAATGTTGGAATCATAATAATAGCTACCAGCTTTGGAAATGTAGAGATTGTTAATTCATAGTTAATCACACTCAATGATGCAGAATATTGTTATTGACCTAATTTCCTACAGGGTGAAAATAATGAGTACTGATGAAGATGGTAGCAGATTAATGATGGACTCGGAGGTCTGAATGCCTGCAGTCTAGCCAACTACATTTTAGTCATGTGATTACTAAAGATCCACCACACCAGAGCACTGATAACACCCACAGTACCCCAGGATAAGTGAAATGATTCCTGAGGCTGGGGATGTGGTTCAGTGATGGAGTGTCTGCCTGGAATGTAAGAAGCCTTGGGTTTGATGTCTGTCTGAGTTTGCTTTCTATTTCTGTGATAAAGAAAATGGGGTAAAGCAAGTGGGTAAATAAAGGATTTATTTGGCTTCAATGCCCGGATCGTGGCTCACTGTGGGAAAATGGGGAAGGAACTGAAGCAGAGGTCATGGAAGAATGCTGACATACTCAACACTGTACCCTAAAATGTTTGTATTGCTCAAGCTTCCTGATTCTCAGTGTTGGGAGATTATCGCGATAGTGTGTAAACAGGTGAAGTAGACAGTGTGAAATGAGTTTTCCTATCTGTGGAAATCTTGTACAAAGGGCACAACCAGCTGTTACAATGTAATCACATTGCACATCTTCAAATGATGAGGCTGACTGACCCTCTTTATCTGTTTGGAAAATGTACTTATTAGGGATAATCACCAAGAAGATGTACAAATAAAATAACAATTCTAAATATTCCCTTAATCTAAAAGAACTCCAAAAACATCCAACCGTGAGACTAATGCCAAAGTGAATAGAAATGTGCAAATAGAATGGCCAAGGTAGACATTTGTCAGCTAATTTGACAATGAAGCTAGCCCAGTTAAGAAGCCTTGGGAGAGCTGTGCAGTGCGCCATTGCTGACACACAGCAAGATTTTCACTTGACATTTTCATGTTATCACTTGGAGGCTTCCATCATTACAATGAGTAAGTTCACGTCACCAATCCCTTCTGAATAGTTCATTCAGTCCTCTGATGTTTTCTATCTTAGGCAGTTCTATCATTTTGCCTCTTTAAAGCCCTACAGCCCATTCTGCTAAAGCAGTGGGACTTACCTCTTTGCAAGCCTCATCTTTAGAGCACGTTTGCTAAAGTGACTGTCATCATAATGGACCTTTTTTGCCTTCTGTTACCACTGAGCAGCAATAGAATGGATATGAGTTTAATGGCTTTGAAAAATGTGCTGAATTTTTCTAGGACTAAATGGATAATTGGTTTATCACACTTCGTGTACTGTGTTTATTCACATTATGAATGGATAGTACAAAGAAGCAATTTCAGAAAGGAATCTAAATTTTACACTAGAACAGGGAAGTAGGCTTCAGACATGAAAATGACCTTGGGCTAGGACAGGGAAGTAGGCTCAGATACTTTGGTCATCCTGACAAACCCTTAAAAACAGTGATCACAAGAGTGTTCATGTAATTGGGTTTAATGCCTTGCTTTTTCTTTGACTATTGTGTTTATTGTCTTGCTTGTTCCTTGACTATTTGCATCTATTGTATTGCTAGACCCTCAACCTAGAACTGACCTTAGTACATACATGTAATCAAAATGGTATAAAAGCATAAAGGAGGAAGGGGAATGGGATGGTGGTTCTAGGGAAGGGAAATGGGGAAAGAGGATGATATCTGTATTGTTAATAAATAAAATATCCAATAAAAATAACTTTTTAAAAATGAATGGATTGCTGAATATTAACTTTAAATCTAGCTGTAAGAAAATGAAGAAAATTCACCTTCATTTTGTATGATGCTTTAGAACACAAATTTAATGCATCAGTCCTTGTATTTACCAAGACAGGGCAGAATGGTATAATACAAAAAACAAAGCTCTATTACAGCTTAACATTATCATCATCATCTTCATCACCCTCAACATCATCATCAACACCACCACAACCACCACCACAACCATTGCCATCATGATCATTATTTTTTTTTTTTAGATTCTCTATACAGACTCCTGAAGGATTTTTTTTACTTCACAGTTGAGGAGTGAAGAATTAACAGGATATTTCTGCAAAGTCAATATCTTATTCTTCCCTGTAATCCTTCCTAATACAGCATAGCTCCTAAACTCTCAGAAGTGGCCTGTATAAACCAGAGTTTAGCAATATCTTCACAACTTAGCATAGAAGCCAAAGACATGAGGTACTTACTCTGAATATCTCTTATTAAATGTTTTTTTTATTCTACATCCTGACCATAGCTTCTCCTCCTCACCCCCACTTCCCCTCTCCATGCCCATCCACTCCTCCTCTGTTTCTCTTCTGGAAAGGGCAGGCCTGCATAGATAAACCATGGCGTATAAAGGTGCAGTGAGACTAGCCACATCCTTTTCTATTAAGGCTAGTCAATGCAACCCAATAGGAAGAAAGGGTCCCCAAAAGAGGCAATGAGCTTCTGAGACAACTCTCGCTCCCACTCTTAGGAGCCCCACAAAAAGAAAAAGCCATGCAATTGTGACATGTACAGAGGGCCTCGCTTATGGTTGATCAAGGGTTTCAGTGTAGGGCCTTGTCTTGTTAGTTCCCAAACAGAAGAAGGAGAATGAGGTGAAGAATGAGGAGAAGAAAGATGGTAGCAAATGGCAATTTATACAAAGGAAGAGTAATGAACACAGTCACAGTTTCTTCAATTTTAGCAATTAAAACATTTTTTTCAAACTTAAGGGTGTGCATTTCAAATAGGTTAAAACTGCATTTTCATGTCAGCATGTCAAAATATATCTTTTTTTCTTAAGGGAATAATACATATATATATATGAGACATTCCCTGGTATTTTGAAAAATCCCAAATAATGAGCTAATGGCACAAGTAAGGTAACACTAAAAACTGAAGTAAGATTAAATGTGCAAAACAATATCTAAAAAGATGAGTCAACTTTCAGGGTAAAAGTTAAGTTTTATTTATCTATTTTTAGTACAGTATCTGTAATCATTCTTTCATTCATACAATGTATTTTGATATTATTTACTACAGCTGCTATCCTCAACTCCTCTCAGAACCCCTACCTGCCCCACTCAAAACTTGTGTCCTCTTTTTATATTATTTACTTATTACTTTTAATATGTATGGGTATTGTGCTGGAATGTATATCTGTGTACCATGCTTATACAATGTTCTCAGAGCAAAAGAGGATGTGCATACCCTGGAACTGGAGTTACAGACAGTTGTGCTAGGAATTGAACCCAGATCCCCAGGAAGAGCAGCCAGTGTCCCCCCATTACCTTACTTTTATCCCACTGAGTGCAATGTTTGCTATTCATATGCTCATGGGCATAAAGTTATCAACGTAGTGTGATATAAGTGTGCTACTATTGGCAACACGCTTGATGGTCCTTAAACCTTGTGGAAGGTATGTGATACAGATATTCTCTTTGCTATTGTCCACTCTATAGTCTCTTTATTCTCTGTGCTGTAACCAGTCATAAGGTTCTGCATTAATTCTGTCCACTGCACAAAGACACCTCTCTGATAGGGTCTGAGAGCTGCACTGATATGTGTAGACGAATAAAAATAGAAGACACAAAAATACTAGGATAGTTAGTAATATAGTAGCAATAAGTTCTCCGTTGTGCCTCATAGGCTGAGCCATAATTCCTTGGCCAAATTTATACTATCAAGCATTAATCTTCTATGTAGAACAGGCCTTAAATCAATTAAAAAGCAGCTAATTATTTCCATAACATTTACACTATCTTGTCATGCTGGCCACCACTGTAGTTCACAAGCTGGGTAATTGTGCTGAGTTCTACTTCCCTCCTCCTACTTAGCCCCTATTGTTGTTATGAAGGCAGATCATCAGGTAAAAAGCTTCACAGTCAGTCACAATTTGATTTTTTCCATATCCTATGATCAAAGTATCTGGTACCTTTAGCAATAGCATCTTACTATCAGCATCTCCTGGGTAAAGCCTAGAACAATGGTCCATATTGGGTTTTTAAGGAAGGTGTCTCTAAGCTAACCTGACTGACAACACTGGCTAAGCATCACACACATGGCACTGTGGTTTTCATTTAGTAACATATAGCTTCTGGGAAAAGCATCATCTCCCTATATGGGGTGGAAAAGGTGAAAGATAGGAATTTTTAGAATGAAGAGATGACTTAGAATGTTTTCTATCCCCTGTGAATAAAATGAAACTAAATGTAGACTGTTCAGAGTTGGAAAGGAATTCCTCGGTCTGTGGGCTCAGATATGCCTGGGTGCAGGAGTAATATGTGTCATAATCCTCTGTTGCCACTCCATTCTCTTTGTTTGCCCTTCATTCCAATTCTGTTTTGTTAGCTGTTCTCCCATGCTGTACAGGGGAGAAAACTGAAAGTTTACATCACAGGATGACCCTGTCAACATAGATGAGTAAGAAAAAGACTCTGAAAGAAGACTAAGACTGTCTGTTGTTATGCTACCTGGGTATCTGAGGTATGGGTTGAGTTCAGAATACACCTCAACTCACAGTGACACTAGAACTATGCAAAGTGAGGAAGATGATCTTTGCCCAGAAAAAGGCAGAAACAAGGGGCTGAGAAGCATCCTAGAGGGGAAACAAAACAGCATCTACTTAATTTAATAAGTGAAGCTTCTGTCCATAACTTCTGATAGAAGATTCTAATATTGAGCTACTCCTACTGTAAAATGTCTAATGGTTCAGTGTTAGTGGCCACATCCTTTTGCCCAGTGAAAACAGGTTTTTATAGAAAGAATACATCAGCTTACTGTATAGCACCATGGGTGGTGGTGTAATTTTAAGTCAGTTGGCACTAAACTCAGATTTTGTTCCACCTTTGCTGTCTCTGTGGACCTGGATACAACTCATTGTTGTTCCCTCATCTGTAAAACAAGGATATTCTTTATCTTTGAATGTATGAAACTGAAATTTAATATGTATATAAAACATGATCTTACCATATACTTGCTCAATAATTGCTAAATATTTTAATTGTCAATTGGTACTATAAACTAAAATCTTTTGAAACATGAGTATCTCTTCTCATCCTCCTAGCAAGTCAATAATAGGCACTAAAACACTCATAAAGAAGACTGTGACACAGACACAGCAACAGAGGTTCACATTGCTAGTATAAGACAGACAAGATTTAAACGAGTATCTCTGATTTATACTTTTAAATGTTACCACATTTCACCTGTGTTTCCTATCAAGATAGAGACAGAATCTTGGTGTTTATTGATGTGAAATATTTTTTCTAACTGTAAAATTTGAAATGAAATCGTATCAATTCGAATCACAACATAAATAAATACGTGGTTGGCTCAAATGTATGCAGTAGAAAATATGGTAAACTTTGCACATCTGATTTACAGGTTCATAGGATGTATACAGTCTTACTCCTTATAGTCCTCTGTGTTTGGGGAGCATTATAATCCTGGGAAGCTCTTTGTCTTCATACATTTTAATATATTTGTTTATTTTATATGTATTGTTGTCTTAGTTTGGGTTTCTATTACTGTGTTTAGAGAGCATGGCCATGACAACTCTTATAAAGAAAAACATCTAATTGCAGCTGGATTACAGTTCCAGCAGCTTAGTCCATCATCACCATCATGGCAGGAAGCATAGTAACTAGTAGGTAGACATGGAGCTGAAACAGTAGATGAGAGAGAGTTCTACATCTGGATGGCAGGCAGCAGGAAGAGACTGAGACACATTTCATCTAACAAATCCACACTTACTCCAACAAGGCCACACCTTCTAATAGCACCACTCTCTATGGGTCTATGGGGTCATTTTCACCAGACTACCACAAAGGTATACCTGTTGTATACCACGACTGTATACATGCATCACATAGTTGTAGGAGCTCATGTAGAAGTCAGAGAAGAGCATCAGATACCTTGCAACTGGATCTACTGGTAGCTATGAATTTCATGTGAATGTCTGTATCTGAAACACAGTCTTCTACAAGAGCACTCTGAATATCTAAACTATATCTCCAGCCTCAATTCACAGACTTTTAAGACTGTAAAATAGTAGGCCCAGATCATCCATGTTCACCCAAGCAGACTTGGGAGAAACGTTTTATAACGATGGCTTCCAGTCTTGTATGAGGCAACTCAAATTCTATGTGGTCATTGATACCTTGTCTGCCTTGCTGATTTGTATTGGTTAGAGGCAGTCACAACTTTTGATGGGTTTTCAAGATGCTTTTGTTCATCAAAGTATAACATCTGTGAACTCAATTGATTGGTTTATAACTTAATCGTTGCATTGACTGACTGATGGTTAGAGAAAGAAATAATTTGCCTCCCTACCCTCCCACTGGCTCTGAGTCTTTCTGTGTTTCTACTGTAAATGTAGGTGACATTTCATAAATTTTGTCTACTACTTTGTTGATAAAGCAAGGAATATAAATAATGCTGCATAGAACTTAGTATATATTCAAGTTACTCTGACAGGTTGGAGCAAAGGGACCAACTCCAACAAGAGGAAAAGCAGTACGGACAGATAGAAGATCTACATTTATATTCAAAAATATCAATTATGTATGGCCTGCATTTCTTTCTGAAACTACCATAGGAATATAAAATGGTAGAACCATGGTGTGTCAACTTTTGAAATAAGATAGAAAATGTGCATGGCATTATATCATTGGAATAGAGACCTCTCAAGAAAGATATAGAATAACAGCAGAGATTTCTGCAGTAAGTAAGTTATGGGATAAATTATTAACAGTATCTAGATTAACATAGAAATAAAATCTAAATATTCTTAATTCTTAGAAATTTTGAGTTGTGGACTTAAGTGCAGGGGAAATTCTCACTGAGGGTTTTCATATGAGAACATTATGATACTTAAAAGAGAAATCTTATTATCATTTTCTTTTTACTTTTTCAATTTTTTTTTGAGAAAGGGTTTCACTAGATAGCTGTGGATGTTTAGTAACTTACTATGCAGACAAAGTTGTTCTCAAACTGAGAGAACTGCCTGCCTCTGCCCACCAAGTACTTGAATTAAATGTGTGTGCCCTCGTGTCCTGCCTTTTCCAGATTTTTAATCTAAAAACTTTAAATCAAGAAAGCAGAAAATGCGTAGAGTAAGGGAGACAGGTAGGAGGAAGAGACAGAGGAGGAGAGGTGGGACAAAATGGAGAAAGGAAAGAAATATGGACAATAGAAAGATCATTGAAAAGAGTAGAAAATTGTAGAAGGAGTGGGGAGGAGGGGGAGAAGAGCTGTAGGGGGAAAGGGAAGGGAAAGTAGAAGAGGCAAGTAAATGGGTGGTTTGGAGGGATATAGAAAAGAAAGGAAAATGAAGGGACAAGAGTGAAGGGTAGAGGCAGGGACTTCTCAGCAGCATGGATTTAGAATTTCTATGGGTGGGTAGCTTTAGACATTCTAGTTAATTTAGTAGTCTTTCATAATAGTAGCATTTCATTCTAATTTCATTATTAACTTACTTAGGTCAAATTCAGATGCTGTATTAGATTACAGCTAGTATCTCATAAACTGTCTCTTTACTATGTTTACTCATCTTACTTGACCACTTGCTATTAGAGACATTTCAGAGACATTGAAGATGGAGTATCCTTGTGATTCCTGTGCTTGTTGTCTGCATATACATTTGAGGTTGCATTGGTATAGGATACACACGTCAATTCACAGTCCTACCTGAGCTATGCAAAGTGGGGAAGATTCTCCAATCCTCATTTTCCTGGTGAAGATGCAGTCAAATACAGTGAATACACATCAGTCCTTACACTCAGCAACCACAAACTGTGTTCAGAAACAATCCATAGAACCTAGGAACCTATTCTTAGTATATATTATAAAGGCCAGAAAACTTAAGCAAAAATTTCTGCAATTATGGAATATATATATATATATACATATATATATATATATATGTATATATATATATATATATAGTTTTGTGAGTATTAGAGATTAAGGATCTTCCTAAGTGATGTAACTGTTCTACTACTTAACAAAATTGCCAGCTGTAGAACCCTAAGCTTTAAATAAAGATACTGTCAGCCACTGACGAATCACTAATATAATAAAAGCTTTAATAGTACTTCTCTATTTTCCTGTGTAAAAATATTAAAACTTCTACCAAATTTCCTCTTATTTCTTGAATATATTAAGATATAGCTTATGAATCATTGATTTCCAGAATTGTAGTAGATTATTTAGATAATTTCTTAATAATCATAATGAGAATATAAAGATTACTATACAGGTTTTGCAACCATAGTCATACGATGAAAACATCTTTGAGTTTGATGGAGAGGTCTATTCTTATGTCAGGTGGACTTTAATGCAGGAGCTTGAGTGCCAGCCAATGATGGTCACATAAAACTTCCACTTAGTCAGTGTTCTCTGGGTTTTGTTTTGTGGATTAAATGAAGGAATACCATTTTCAATGATTAGACAGTTTAGACGGGTGTTTTATTATAGATTCATAAGTGATAGATCAAAATCAACAAAGTGATAACTCCTGTGCAGTAGGAGTGTCTGAAAATTACTATTAAGCCTTCTTTAATATGAACAGTTAGTTTATACAACCAATACCATGGAAAGCTGACAATTATAAATATTTCCTGTGTAACTGAGATGCATATATGACTTGTACAGCCGCCCTCCAAACAACCTGTCAAAAACTAGAAATGAAAATCAAAGGCAATCAGACTACCTTGTGAGGAGTACAAGTATCCTGTCTAGATGTTGTTAAAGGATGGCTCCATCCACTTCTTTTTTCTCTTCTGTGCACCTGTTACCACAGATAAGAGCTACTCGAAGTTAGTTGGGACCCTATATTTAGCAACAGGCCAACTTGCTATCGGTTAGTGTCTAATTTGAAATCATTTGAATTTAAACATCTAAATCAGAAAAGATGACTCCGGGCACTACTCTTCTCATCCTTAGCTCTCTTAATCAGTCTCGTTCAGGATCTATGTATAGCAGGTGCAGGTTTTATTCTTTGAATCCATAGCCTCTAAAATAAAGAAACTACTCTTATTTTTTGTTCCCCTTACCAGAAAATATAAATAACACCCAGTATATAGCAGAGACAAAATTCCTTTCTTTCTAGATCTTCCATTACATGTTAGCTTTAGAAACATCTGAAGAGAAATGCCATCTAGGATGAGAAAAGATAGATCTGTGATAACATTTCTGCCCATCATTTTGTCTAGACCGTGCCTCTCTTGCTATAGTAACAAGAGACAATGATGAAAGAGAAAATGTATAGGGTTCTAACACATCAGTTCATAAAGACATTCTTTTCGAATATTTTCTTACCATTCACGAGGCATTGGGCTTATCTCAGTATCTTCTCCCACACACAGTTCCATTATTTTAAGAAGATATGCCCAGGAAGATGGATCAGCAGTTAAGTGTGTGCCTGCTACTAGTTGTGATGATCTGAGTTTGATCCCTGGAACTTACAGGGTGGAAAAAGAGAGGTGACTTTTTTAGGCTTACCTCTGATATCCACTTGCATATCATGGCTTGTTCACACCTGTGTACATACCACACACTCCCTCATACACAATAAATAAATTTAAAATAACATAGACTGATTTTAAAAGCTTTATCACTCATATATTTGATGAAAGCTGTATTCTGTTCAATTGGTTAGCCTGGATTCTTTAAACAGAGGAAACTGATGGTCTGAGCAAAACAGATCCTACAATTGCACAGTTTTCTTTTTTCTAAGAGAGTCAACGACACACACATACACTTCTCTTTTCTGATTTCGATGTGAAGTTTTTAAATACATTTGAATCTTGCTATTGCTTGGCGAATCTGTTGCTTCAAAGCTTGTCATGAAAAATAATTATCAGCTCACTATTGCCCTAAACGAATGAATTCATGTTGCAAATCACAACTTGTTTCCTAAAGGTCAGGGTCACTAACTACCCATTAACTCTGCAAATTATTAAATTAAATATGAAAAGGAAGCAGTTTGCTGGGCTCTCTCAAAATCAGTTCATGCCAGTTACATGTATACACATCAAATCTATATATTTATGTATTTTGATGTGAGATATAGTGAATGTAAAAGCATTCGGAACTGAAAAATTGTAACCACCCAAAACTGTCCTCAATGTCATGAGAATCCATTGTTTCAACTCCTCTCTACAAACTTGTACTTAATAGAATTTACTGGGTCTGTTTATGAGATATTTCAAAATACACAAAATAATCTTTGATGAGGTTTATGCATTTTTATATTCAAGAGTAGGGTTGCTACATATTAAAAATCAACACTATCACAAAGCACCCTCAGATGTCAGGTGGTAGATTAAAGATGGGTACAGTCAAGTAGAACAAGTTGGTAAGACATATGTTGAGTCTCAAATAAAAATGGACTCAAAGATTATGCCTGAGGTTTATGAGCAAAGCTAATGAAGCCAATTTTCATTTTTAAAGGCATAATTTAGATTATTAGATAAGAAGCCAGAAGCTTTAAGGAGGTTTTTCTACTGAGGAAGACTTGTGGCTCTATAAATTATTTTTGTTCCTGAAATATGCTGTGTGGGTAAAAGATATGTTAGCCATGTTAACAAATTAAATAAGGGATAGAGTTCTCCTACCTGTGAAAGTGTATGATAACAACAAGTATTGAACACTACTTGACAGAAAATTGTTAATCTGGTATTCCCTCTATCCTTTCCACATTCCTCTGGAACAACGGGGTCTCCCTTAATGAGAGGATGACTAGCTAAGTAAAATTCCTAGTCCAGCAGTGGTGCTTTGATGATACTCTCTTGAGAACAGGAGCATATGCTCTATTGTTTCAGACACCAAAGGAGGATTTGTTAGTAAAAATCGCCTTTCATCATAAATCTATAGTTTATTTACAGGAAGAACTGATCACTTTTACATAGGTATGAATTTCTTCTTTCCAGTCACCACTGCTAACTACTGTGGGCCTTTGTGAAGAACAAACTGTGATGATGCAGGACAGTGACTTATTTCAGGAAAGCTTACATGATCCACAGAGCTCTGTAGTCATGCCTCTGTGCTAGTTCATTTAATGCTAGAGACCAGCACTGCATTCAGTGCAGCCAAGTTCCTGATCTCTTCAATTTGGCGCTAGATTTTCAAAATTATATGCAATGAGTTTCTATGAGATTAGGATCAACCAGTAGTTGCCAGCTCAAAATCAGACAGAGGGTTGGTATAGCCATGAGCCATTAAGGACTCAGGATTCCGTCATTGTGGTGCATGTTTGGGCATTCATCATGTATGTCTCAGGATTTAGAGCATCCACACTGCTGCTGCTCCGTGTACAACAGGATAGTTGTTCAATGGGCCAGCCCAGGATGGGAAGTAAGAGGGGTGACTATTCAATAGAGCAGTAGCTTTATTTGTTCTTCACAAATTCCCATGGAACTTAGCAGTAGCCATTTGAAAGAAGAAATTCATACTTATTAGGAGCAAAAGGAAGTGTGTAAAAGTGGTCATTTCTTCCCGTAAATAAATTAAAGCTTTCATGATGAAAGGCGATTTTTATTAGCAACTATAATAAATAGTAATGTCATTTGTAATGTATCTTATTGAGAAAACATTGTACCTTTGGTGAAATGGATACAAATGAATGAAAGTGAGTACTCTAATTAGCACTGTAGGAAATGCAGGATTAATTACCCTTGCAGTTCCTCCTAAAAGTAATGATTTTGATCATGTCAGGTGCCTTTTATTTAAATTAACACAATTGTCAAAACTTACTTAAAAGTGAATCATATCCAAGTGCTCTTAAGAATGTAATGTTCCCTTTAAAGTTTCTGGCTTAACTCTAGTCTTCTTTAACATCATATTAAAATATTGTGCAGCAGAAATAATGAGTTCCTTGATTTCCTTAATCATCTTCTACACTGCAGAATTTATCAACTATTCATTATCTTGGGAGCACAAGCCCCAGCACTGTGTGAATTGGGCATATGGTACATATATTGGGGATGGTGGGACATCTCTGTGCTCCCAGAACTTGAAAGGAAGAGGCAGGCAGAGGTAAAATTCAAGGTCATTCTCTGCTAAATAATGAGTTTAAACACAGTCTAAGCTACAAACCTTTCTCAACAAATAAAAAAAAAAAACAAGCATCTTATATTAGGAGTAGGTACAGAAGTCCTCCTCAATGGTTAGCATTGTTCAGGGAGATTCCAGGTGCTGCAGGCTTCCTCCAAGAGTTTTGGAGAACAGAGCAATGCTTTACAAAGTTAAGTGCTTTGATGGGGTCATCTATACAAAGTTAATAAAAGCAGGAAGCAATTCAAATTCCCTAAGGGAAGAAAAGGTCCATATATCAACAAAACAACAATTTAGACAAAGTAGCTACTGTCAATAAATCTAAAAGCAATATTCAGAGTAATGAGAAGCAATTACTGGAATGAGCAGAAGCAGATCCTCTCTCCAGACTCTGCTTTGCCATTTACCATTAACAGGCATTTCACTCTTGAAAGAAAAAGCACTTATTTTAACTTAAAAATGAGAGTATCTCTCTGGCCACTGCCAACGGATCACAAATATCCAAGTTGTGTGACTCATGATTTCCAGAATTCCTTTCTTGGTATTTTGTGGTGAGGAATCAAGATCATGAAGTAGCATCAAGTGGCTGACAAACTGACAGCAAGACCCCATCGCTGGACACAACACCTACACATTTTATCAAAAATGGAGAAGGCAGTCTGATGCCTACATAGATTGTTCATCCCTAAGTGCTAACATCTTTGGCACAGGAATGTACTCTGCATTCCAACAACAGAGAAACATAAACCCAGTCACAGACACTTTGATAGGGTGTTCTGATACAGAATGTCAGCACAAAGCTTGTGAGAGTAACCAATATCTTTTTTTGACTTTGAGGCCCATTCCTAGAGAGGCAGCCCATATCTAACCCTGCTTTGTTCACCAAAAACGAGAGACTAGATAACCCAGGGATTTAGGATAAAGCCAAATACAACTGTTCTAAAACACAAACAAACAATAAAATCACTCCTAATGGCTTTACTCATAAAACAATGCCTTTCTCAGCCATCGTCAGGAAAGCTCCTTCCTGTAGGATATGGGTACAAATACAGAGACTCTCAGTCAAACATTATGTAGGGAGTGATAGACTTTGGAAAATTTAGTCCTAATTATGACTAAATCCTTCCCTCATGAATAAGAGAACCACTGTGGAGGAAGAGAGAGAAAGAGTGTAAGAGCCAGAAGGGATGGAGGATATCAAGGAAGCAAAGCTCTTAAAATCAATCTTAACAAAGCTCAAATGACCAAAGCCTAAGGCAGGCCATACTCAGGTCTGCCCAAGGTCCTCTGGGTACATATTAAGGCTTCCAGTTTAGTGTTTTACCTGAGTGGGAAAACAAGTGGGTCTCTGATACTTGTGCTTTTTCTTGGGCTCTTTTCATCCTGTTGGTTTGTCTTGTCTAACTATAAACTGAGAGTTCTTGGTTTATCTTACTGTATTATATTTGGTTATATTTAATTATTATCTTTTAAGAAGCTTGTCTTTTTCTAAAGAGAAACAGAAAGGAAATGGATTCATATGGTTTTCCAACTCAGAAGTGGTAGTTTTTGTTTTATCTTATTATATATTACTTTGCTATGTTTTATTTTTATCCCTTCGAAGGTTATCTTTTTCTATCAAAAGACATAATGGGAATAGATTTGTAAGAAAAAGGAGATACTTGTGTGGAGGGAGGGTGGCAGGGACTGAAAGGAGTGGAAGAATGGAAAACAGCAATTACAAAAAAAAATCTCTTGTCAATAAAAGAGAAAAAATAAAAGTTAAGAATGAAAACAGAGGTCAGCTTATAAGGAAACATCCTTCACAGAGAAGAAAGGACGCTAGTCTAAGGCAATAAAGACAAGATAGTCCGGGGTAGCTCTGTGAAGCACAATAGCACTGGTAAAATGTGCTGTAGCAGAGACTTCAGGACCTCAGCACAGATCCTGTCTGCTAAAGCTCTAATCTGGTAGGTCTGTAAGAAGTGCAGGAATTGAGAAAGGAGACAGAGTCTTAAGAAGAAGAAGATCTTAAACATCAAAACACTAGCATTACCAGTCTTTAAACTGTTTGTCAGTGCTTACAGAGCCACTATGGAAATGAGTGCTAAAGTTTTTCAAACAAAACTAACTAAAATTAGAACTACTCTATGGCCCATTTTACCATTCCTATTTATATACCAAAGTGGATGTATATGCTTTCACTGAGATTCCTATGCATTGATAGTTATTTTTACTTTATTCACAATATCAAAGAAATGGAATTAGTCTAGATGCCCATTAACAAATTAATGTGTAATGAAAATGTGGTATATATAAACAATAGAATTTTATTTACCCATAAGGAAAGACACAGTCAGGAAATTTGTAGGAAAAGAAATGAAACTAAAAAAAATTACATTGTGTGAGATAACTGAGACCCAGAAAGTTAAACTATGTATACATTCTTTCAATAGTATCCTAGCTTCTGTTTTTGTTTTTGTTTTTCTATATGTGTGTTGGCATAGGAATGGGTATGAATAAAGACTGGGAAATCAGTATTGGCAGGAAGCCTATATGTGTGGTGGGGGGGGTAATAGAACACACATATGGTGAAAAGTGGGAATTACAAACCCAGTGGTAGAAGGGAAAGTAGGGACTGGGCAGGCAAATATTGAAGATGAATAACAGAGTATTAACTAAAAGAAGGTAGGTATAAAGCAAAAAGATATGCATTGTCAAAGTGTTCTTGGTAGGCCTCTTACTTTGCTTGATAATAATAAATTAAGTGACATTTTAAAAAACATGAAAAAAGAGCAGCTTGGAACCTTAAAATGCACTTAGTGCAATAAACAGAGTTCCCTGTCCTTTCCTGTCCCAAAGCTACCAAGAGCTCAAAGGTGATCTTGTTAGACTAAATCCAAGTAACTATTACTTATCTCAATCACCTATCCCGAGTCTTAAATCATATAAAACAGCTTTTAACTGACAATGAAGTTCACTCAAACAGTAAGTTTATTTGAGTTTATTGCAGCTCATAATTTCTTCCTTGTTTGACCCAGAGGGGTGGAGCACAGCTTTCACACCCAACTTTTTCACCTTTCTGGACAGAACACAGTTTTAATCCCTCTTCTATGGAAAGCTTGTTTTTTCCATTCCCCAGGTTCACTTGCCTTACCTTGTTGCAAACATACTGTTCTTTCCTTGAACTCACCAGAGTTCATTGTGAACTCTGCAGTTTACAGTTGCATTAAGAAGTTTCCTGAACCTTTTTTCTAGTATCTGGAATGTCATGAGATGTACTAAGGATACTGTTCCTAACCTTAGGCCTCCTCACCAAAGGTTCAGGTGATTTTGCTACTCTCTGGTTCGGAATGTAGAATTCTAATCCAACTTTGTATGCCTCTACATTCTGGACAATGAAGTATATACAGCTATTTGTATACAAACCGTAAAAGCAAGGGATTGCACAGTATCTGCACTTAGATTCTAGGAAGTCAAGTTGTCAAAACAATTGGGAAAACAAATATACTATTCTATGATCACATCCTCTGAAAGAATCACAACTTAAAATAGGAGTAGTCAGCACTGAAATAAAGGGTATTTGCTCATAAGTCATAAGTTATGGTCAAAAGGAATATTTTTATTTTTTGACCAAAGGAACTATTTTCATTAGAGTGAAGATTATAGTGACGAAAATGCTAAAGATTGTGAAATAAACTATGCCCGAAATCAGATTTTGGGCTATGTTTAGAGCCTGGTGATCCCAATGTGTCAGGCTAGGTCTCCGTGCCAGAAAGATTGTACAAGAGTCCAGATTGACAAAGAGATTGGAAAGCTGACTTCTATTTGACCTTCAATATTTTTCTATCAAACTGTTTCTCATAGTGGAAAAAGCAGAATAAATGCATAAAATTAAATTGTCTTCATATGTGATCAATAGTCTAAATCTGTGCTTGGACACTAAACATTTCTCATCCTCTAGTTCTATCTGAATTCCATGTTAGAACAGTTGCACCTTCAGTTTGTACAGTGCTTCATAGTTTTAATGTCCATATATGTTTTGATTGTTTCACTGAATCAGTGTAGTAGAACATGCATAGCGTTCTACTTAGAAGAGAAAGAAAGTATAGAGTCGGTGATGAAGCACTCTCTGTGTCATGCTGGGAGGGGCCTAACAAGGCCTGTCATCAAAGAGGATGGAAAGGAGCAAAGGCATCAAGTGTGAGAACTTTGAAAGATGACCTTAAGTGTAAGGCGAGTTTTCGGCCATTTAAATATATGTATTTTATATATGCATGACAAAGAAAGATATTTAAATGAAATGATTCTATTCTGATCACAAATTTACTAGAGACATTTTTTTCCCAAATAATTGCTGTTCTCTTTTGATTTGGATTGATCAGATATCTCAATTTGAGCAATAGGAACACATTCTCAATTCACCTGATATAACTAAAATGATAATTGAGATTGGACTCTATCTAAAAAGGAGAGGTTTGAGGACTTCCGGTCTGGGCCCGAGCATAGAGCAGGTCACAGGCGGCAGCTCAGCACCCAACCCCAGAAAATCGAGAGAAAGAGGGACTCCCAGGAGCTTTAACTCTGGCAGCATCCCAGGTAAAAATGAATCACCTGTGATGTCTGCTGTTGGAAGTTCTAATCCAGATGCAGGCCTCCGAACTTACACTACTCAGACCTTTGAAGGGCCACTGACAAGAACATCAAACAGCTAGAGATTGACATCACTAATCTGAAGAAATCCCTCGTTTCACTGTCTGAAAAGACCTCCTAAAATCGCAAAGAGCCTTATTGGACTTGATTTACTCTATTACAATAGAAAAGGTTGTGTACAGCTCTGGACTGTGTACAGCTCTTAAAGAAGAAGGTTGCCTTTACATAGACAAGACAAGGAGAGTTAAAGAGAGCATGAAACAGTTAGTGAAGGCCCTAAGAAAAATCAGAGAAAGAAAGAGACAGATGAAGGCTGGTACAAGAATTGGTTCTCAGCCTCTCCAAGGTTGTCAACCCTATTTCCTCCCATCTTGGGACCATTATTTGGGTTCTTTTTGCTTTTTTCTGATGGTCCCTTGCTCTCAAATAGGCGGACTAACTCTGTGATACAACAGATAAATAATTTGGTAGCAAAACCTACTCAGATACATTATCATTAGTTAGCTATGGAGGACCATGAGACTCAAGATGAGGTTGTTACTTTATACAGGGTGTTTCCAAAACCCATCTCCACCCAACCTAAAAGGGGGGACTTCTGCCCCTAGACCAAGCAGAGACGGGCCACCCAGAACCCCCTCTGTCAGGCAATCTGAATTCTTGCTTAGGCTGCGAGGCTAAGCACTGCAAGGGAATATAAATAAAAGATAAAAATATCTATCTGGGTTCCCTGAGGGACAAGCCTGACTGCATAGGGGTTGATGTCAAAAGTATCCTCTCTCCAGGAAAAAGACATCGGGATGTGTATGGCCCTCATGCCTCCCTGGACAACTTCAGGGGGACTGGAGCCACTACAAGGTCCCCTTCAAATACTGGAGGTCAGGCCTCTACCCCCGCCTTCGCAAGTTTAGAATTGTCACAGCTCTTCTATACTTAGAGAAGGGAGGAGATGTCAGGGGCAGCCCTGCTTACCCACTGAAGGCCTAAAATCAGCCATAGGCCTAAAATCAACAATAGGCCTGTCATACATGTATACTAACACCAAGTCTTGGGTCTCAGTGGAAAAACATCGAAACAGATGGCTATAAGCTAATGTAAACAAGCAGCTTTTGTGGAAATTTACAAGCCTGAGTAGTCATAGACCTTGTAAATTGGTAGCCTTGGCAGACAATACCAACTTAGATAAGGACGAGCGAGTCATAGGAAGAGTCATAGTGACTTGTCCCCTGAACCTTCACCCAGCCGATACCCGGCTCTGATGATATCTGTTTTCCTCCTGATCACCCACACTCCAGTGTCATTCCCTTCCCCACATCCTGCCTTTCTGTGTTTATAACCCCTGTGTGAATGAATTACGATTTGAGAAAAAAAATTATAAAAAAATAAAAATAAAAAATAAATAAAAAGGAGAGGTTTACCACTTAGTGTAAATTGATCCTTAATGCATACCATATTCTGCATTAGATGAAAATATAGCACCCAGACTGTAGTAGCTCTTCACTGGAGACCACAGGCACACAAGATTCCAGTGTGCACAACCCTCATTAAACATGATCTAAATACAATTAACATCAACAATACACTCAGATTCCTGTGACCACAATGTATGAATTATCACTGATTATATGAAGTATAAATTCTTAGTGGCTCTTCATTTCACAAATCAAGAGGCCAGAGGTATATATCTTGATAAGTGGCTAATCACAGAAATTCCTGTGACTGCTCCCAGTGGCAGATCACTCTGAATTTCTGATCTCTGTATTCAGTTTAAGCACAGACAAGAAAGCATGTGGAGTTTATGATAGGTACCACTTAATATGTCCAGTGAAATATATATATATATATATATATATATGTGTGTGTGTGTGTGTGTGTGTGTGTGTATGTAAAATGTGTGTGTGTATATTGTGATATATATCACAATATATACTACTTAATCCATCTAATGAATTACATATATATTCACATATATGCATGCATATATAGTTAATAACATTTTAGTTTCTTATTTGTTTGCTTGCTATTTTGTACCAGTAAATTTGAGATGTAAGTAGTAAAGTCAGTTTTGCAAGAGAATTCTAAGAAAGTTCTAGCTAATAATTAATTTAGACAAAGTAAGTACAAGAGGGATGAGCAATGTGTATCTGTTGCTCATACAATGAAACCTTCAGGCAAAACTTGACTGGAAACCTTAAATCACATGCACAGAGTATGTATTCATCAGTGCTGAAATGCAGGATGAATCACAAGTGGGAAATGTATCAGCTATCCAACAAGGATTTACATCAGAAAAGATGTCAGCTGTGACACTGCGTATATGCATCAGCTCATCGAAGCCCTGTGTCCTCATGCCTTTCATTGCTGTGCTGAAACCGTCAGAAGTACTCGCCAAGAGTGTTTCTTATCATTTAATCAAGACCATGAAAATAGGTGGTCAGCTTAGCATTGATCTGCTCCCAAGTAACCCATAAGACCTGCTATTCAACCGCAGATCCTATCAAGTTGGTGATATGAATCAGCCTCTAAAAAAGTGACTGTTCAGTGTACTGGCAAGTTTAAGATTTTCATTGTGGAAAGATGATGGCCAGTCACGGATCTGTCCTCAAGTCATCAATAAAGCATGCAATCCATTCCATTACTTGCAGATCATCCACAATTATCTCTGGTTGCTCGCTGATCTTAAGAATAAATAATTATAAATCTTCTAGGTTATTTCAAGTTTTTAACCATTATAAAACTTTAAGTCAGAGTAGAGTACTTATTATTTCTCAGAACAAATTAAAGGGCTTTATTGTTTTCCAAAGAGTTTAAGCCCCAGACATAGAATCTGTGGGCATAAACAACAAGCCTAACTAATCAGTGGATACTCTTTGATAGGATATGGAACACAATCCAGATTAATACTGTATGGTTTCATTCTGGATGTGTTGAGGAAGGATTAACAGGAGTCACTCAGTAATAATGTACTTTTCACCCCAGCATGAGGCAGAAATTTGATTCTGTAGTTGCCATGTAAAAAGTGAGGCGTGATGACATTCTGCTGTAATCAGTGGTGTGGAGGTAGTTTACATATTCCCAGGAGCTTCTAGTGAGCCAGGTTCTCTTACTCAGTGAAGCTCAGGTCCCAGTGAGATACAGTCTCACAAACAAGGTTGTCTCCTCTGGAGCAACACCTGAGGTTAATCCCTCATTTCCACACACATGCATTTGCACAGACATGAAAATAGACACACATGCACACCCACACGCATGCATACACACACACACGGATATGCATGCTAAAAATATGCATATTTAAAAATAAAAGAGTTTGTTGACAATTTCACAAGACTTTCCAGCCAGGGAAGGTGATTGCTTGACAGAAGTATAAACTATATTTCAGGTGAGAGATAAATGGAAGTGACTATGAAGTGGAATATACCAAAGAATTCCCAGATGAATTGTGGGATGCCACTCTCAAATGTTATGATTCTGGATTCACATTGTTTTCTTCTTTATATAAAAACAGTCATCACAAATTTAACAGCTAACTGCAATACAAGTTTATTGTCTATAACTTTGTAAATGAAAGATCACTCTCCAGAACTTATTCTTACACGGAGACAATTGTACAAGCATGAAGGCAGCTGTCTGAAATCTGCACTCTACCAGGAGACACTGCAGAGTTAACTCCCATTTGTCTATAGGACCAGGTCTCTATGTCCTCAGTGGCTGGTGGTTGTGGGCTACAGTCTTACATCCTATTTAATTTACTGGCTCCTGGATTCCTTCTAATTAAAATCAGAAAGCTGGGCTCCAGTCCTTCTCATGCCTCTGACCTTGTTGACATCCCTTTCTGTGTCAAAGCTGCTGTTCTCATCCAGAGAACACTGCCTGCACTTCAGGGCTCATATAATCAAACTGTGTCTCCCTGTATAATTTAAGCTAGCCACCCTATTTTAGTGCTCATTAATTACATCCACAAAACATATCATTTCCTTCAATGGAACATGCTTATGAGTCATAGCAATCTGGCCATGACTGACTTTGAGAATCGACTGAGTTTACTACTGTCAGTGACTGGCTTCTGTATTTTAAAGAACTCTGAGAGCTGCTAGTACACAGACATAAAACATTTGAAATACATTTTCGAATATGCTGGGGAATATATAGATTTGCTCATTTTAAGTGCAGTCTAGAAAAATGTGAAAATAAAAAGAGATTAGCGATTATATTGAACCTGTAAGTGGACACTACCAAAAAGTAGCATCTCTTTCTTTAGCAGCACGCCTATCTCTATAGGA
The DNA here is from genome assembly GCF_004785775.1 of Grammomys surdaster. Lineage (NCBI taxonomy): Eukaryota > Metazoa > Chordata > Mammalia > Rodentia > Muridae > Grammomys > Grammomys surdaster. Next base: position 3,662,250 of record NW_021604744.1, on the reverse strand, counting down.
TACGGTTTACCTTGCTCACACATATTTATCTGAATTCAGGACCATCTCAGAGACTACTTCAACCTTTATTACTTTTAAGACTAAAGAGAAATGGTTTCTCTCCAATGTTATGATCTGATTTGGTCTTAAATGATTTTGATGATAAGAATAAGATCTTTTATTCTGTCATTCACTTATCAAAACATGTGGTACAGCCATTTATGATTCTAATAATCTGATTAATATCTTTCCAGCATTGCAAAAATAGATGAGTAATTTATCTTCAGAAGATAAGAATTAGACTCAAAGGAATGATTATATTTCCAAAAAAGCAGTTTATTTCAGGTTGATGCACATATATAGGTATCTTGCTTATGTGATGATTAATATTTTGCCTGTATCAACATCAAACTTAGTTTTGATTCCTCAGTGTACAACAGCTGGTGGTAGGGCAGAGACAGCAGAGAAGTTCACAGGATGACAGGGGGAAATCAGTTTACATTTTATGCTTCTATAGATACTCAGCAGAGTAGATAAGCCACTTTCCAATAATTATAATTTGAGCAGATGTGAATTTGTTCTCATTAGGATTCACAGTTACAAGCCATATACAGTGCAGGTAAACAGCTACTGAGCAGAGAGTGAGGAAGCTCACGCTCTCCTGTTTCTGTAATCTGAACATCCCAGACAGCTGCACACTAAATACTTAATAACAGGCAGCTTCTTTTCCTGAGTCAACTGTACAACTAAAGGAATCCTTAATTTTTAAACGTGGGCCTGTTCACCCTGCACATTCCGGGCAACTATACCGTATTTTCTATGTGCTCTACCTCAGAGGGCTTTACTAAGCAATCAAGTGTTTTGGAGATGCGTGATGAATATGAACTCACACAGCTGCAGCTGAGGCTGCTGCACTAAGAACTGTTAAATCAGCTGTCACCCGTGTTTGATGCTTGACGCGCAAGAATTGGCTGAAAGAAAAACACATTGTTCATTGTCCAATAACCATAAATAGAATTTTTCCAGAAAAGACTACTGGCATCCTGAAGTTTAATCATGAAGGATCATCTTATCTTCCAAGGAACTAAAAGACATGAGGTAGCATATAATGAAACAAGGCAAATGTTAGCATGTTTAGTGATGCTTTCCAGACAAAGATGGAGCTTGTAGTTAACAGGACAGTGTGGTTGAGACATTAAGCAAGGAAATGGAAGCAGATTCTTGCCCAAGTTTCCAGCACTCAGAAGGCTGCATTGCTCTTCCTTGACAAATCTTCAATAATATCGTTTCTATGCTATGCTAAAATAAGGTTGACGGCTTTTGGTTTCTACTGGCTTCCACTAGTCTATGGCTTATACCCATACTATACCTCATTCACCTGTTGGTCCTAGAGCCTTGATCAGGGTCCAGTGTGGAAACAAATCAAAGATAAGATGTGTTTCAGCAAAAAGAAATCAGTTCAGAGCCCATGAGGACAGGAACACCAGCAAAGCACTCTTCTGAGGTGGTTCACTTGCAGAGAACTGCTCTTCATCTTCTAATGCAAATATAGTGTGGTTTTCCTGGGAGAACGTAAGGAAATGTACAGACAGCCCATGTACCGAGAACACCCATTTACCAATGGAAAGGTGCTGTTAAAGTCTCAACGGTAAACCTGTGAGTTTGTAAAGGAGGATTCTTTCTCAGAAACAGACACACACCAGAAATCACCTGGGCAACTTCCAAGCTGCTCAAGTAACACCCACCCATAAGATGGATAACTGAGGAAAAAGTTGTTACCAGTATTCCCACTGTGTGACTTATGGTAAACTACACTACTAAAAAAAATTTCCACCCTGTTGTTTTTAAATGTAACAGAAGTGTAATGTCTTCAGGGAGGGGAAGGAACTTGTTACACTCCTGTGAAGGCTCAAGAGCCTTGAAAGCTCCAGCAATGCTGCCAGCCTTCCTCCTTTCATCACAATGAACACAACTAAATCCATACAAATCATGGATTTCCCTTAAGAGTTGAGAGAAGAAAAGAAGAGATCTTAGTTAAATAAAAATCATGACTGTAAGTATTGGTGTGCATGCATTCGTGAGTGTGTGTGTGTGTGTGTGTGTGTGTCTGTCTGTCTGTCTGTCTGTATTTGACATGTTCATGCTTGGGATCACAGCTCAGATCATATCATATTCATTATTGTTGAATACTGGGTTCTGTTATGATTTATAACAGAATCTCTGCATATGATTTTTAGTTCAAGAGATTAACAAATAAACCTAAAAAGCAAAAATAATATATCAATAACAACTTCAATTTGTACCAAAAGTTGTAAATAAACTATAGGACATTCATTCAACAGAATAATATATAGTGATTGAAAGAGATATTATATTTGTAATGAGTCATTACAAATACAAATATCAGTTTATAAGATAGCATACATGATATGATATTTTAATAAAAATATTTACATTCACAAAGGGAAAATTCTGGAATGGCATAGACACAATTATTTCTAAATGTTAATTCATAATTTTTCTCTTTTATTCCTTAATTTTCTCAGTGTTCTTTTTTATTCTATAAGTTTAATTAAATCAGTTTATGATATAAATTGAGTTACTATCTATCTACACATGCAGCTCTGAAATAGCCTGAAGTAAAAATAAAATCAACTAGTTCCCTTAATTCATTTTTAATATCTGCCCCTTTTAAGTCTTATATACCACTAATACCTTTTAAAATAATGTTGTCTCAGATCAAGTAGATGAAAAATGTACATTTATATGAAAAAATCTACTTTTTATATATGTTTACTTGCAAATATTTTCATACAAATTTTCTTACCCATAAAATATTTTAAATTAAACGTTTTAATCTTGTACTTAGAAATATGTACACATAATGTCATGTTTTAAAAAGTGATATAAAATTGTTTTTATCAGTGATACTTGAGGCTACAAACTATATATTAGGATTTTGAGTGTACAATACAGCAAAGTGTGTGTGTGTCCAGTAAACATACTCATGATGCCTCTGGTAGTTGAGAAAGTACTCAACAGTATCACTGGTTTGGGGAACAAAAAGTTCCAATCTTCTTACTCTAAGATGATCTCAAAATACACTCCTGGCCATGCTTAATAAAGCATTTCTTTAATACAAAGGAATATGATAGATCTTTCTTAGTAGACAAAATGGGAAGAATTATGGAAGCTAAGCAGAATGTAAGAAAATACAGAAGGTTAACCCAATAAACAAATCAATGAAACATAGAGTAGAAATAAACAAAGAGGACTTAAAGATCACATTTGCCTTAACTCATAGTATGGTGATATTTTTCACTTTTATTATTTGAATCTGTTTTCAAAACAGGTACCTTAAAACACTACACTCAAGAAAATTGTTCAAGAACTAATAAGCCATGGAAATTCCTGAACTATATGTAAAATCTTAAAGAAAAGATACTAGCATTTTCATTTTTTGTTTGTTCCATAAACCCTTTCATCTATCTTTTGTTTGTTCCATAAACCCTTTCATCTATCCTTGACTCAACAGTCAGAACTACATGATCAAAGCAACCAACTTCTGCTCCTTGCTGACGCTGTAACATAGACTGCCTGTTCAATTACACCTTCCCCAGCTTTCTGTTTTCAAGTTTCCTTCATTGAAGCACAGCTTGGTTGTTCTGGAACTATCTCTCTAGACCAGGCTAACCTTGAACTCAGAGATCTGCAAATCTCTGTATCCTGTGTGCTTGAATTGAAGGTATGTGCCACTTAACCAAGATCTAAGCTTTTCTTTAATTCTTTTTCATAAGATAGAATCTTATCTGGGTGGAATCTTGCCCCAAGATCACCACTACCATTAATTCCATTTAATATCTTTAATCTGTTTCTGATATTCCTTTAATCTTTGAACGATATATTTTGTATTTCTCTTGTTCAGTTTGCTCTATTTTATCAAAATGCACTTCATAAGAATGAACAACAGGACAGAGTCTTTACTAGGCTGTTTTGAGATACCTGAAGCCCATGCAATTAACCTAAATGTCTTCACCTTAGCCTCATGTAGGCTCTTTGAACAAGGGAAAAAGCCACATTCTTCACCAAAATAGGGCCCATTAAGCAGCACTTAAAACTCACCCTCATAGAAGCAGGGGGAGGGAGGATGGAATGTGGGGTTTCTGGAGAGGGAACCAGGAAAGGGGATAACATTTGAAATGTAAATAAATAAAATATCCAATTAAAAAAACAAACAAAACAACAACAAAAATTCTACTGCTCTCATAACCCAAAGTCCAAAAATCCACATTCCTCTAAACAAAAGCATGGTCAGGCCTGCCATAGTCCCCAGTACTAATGCCTGTCTTATTTAGGGTCCCATTGTTGTGAAAAGATACCATGACCTTGACAACTCTTATAAAGGAAAACATTTAACTGGGGCTGGGAACATTTCAGAGATTAAGTCCATAACATTTCAGAGATTTAGTCCATAATTTTCATGGTAGCGTCTAGATAGACTTGGTGCTGGAGGAGCCAAGAGTTCTCCATCTTGATCTATAGGCAGCAGAAAGGGACTGTATGTCGCACTTGCGCTTGGTGTAGCTTGGCCAACAAGGCCATACCTCCTCTGATAAGGCCACACCTCCTAATAATGTCTCTCCCTATGGGCCAAGCATTCACACACATGAGTTTATGGTGGGCAAACCTATTCAATCCACTAAAACAGGTACTTGAGAAAACTTGATCATGAAATATACTTAATATATTGTTTCTTCTGTCTGCCTTATTTCCTCCAGTACTTGCAAGCTATTTTTAGAATACCAAGGTTCTGTGATACTCAGGGCACTAAAACAAAAGCTGGTTGATAGACCTCTATAACTGACATGCTGGATTTCAAAACACAAACAACTAGAAGGTATACAATCAATGCAACTTACATTAAATACTGTAAAAGAAACAAAAGTAATTTTAACTTTACAATTAAAAAAGCCTTAGCACATGTGCTAACACTTGTTTGAAATCCAGATCCTGCCCTAACTTTATCTCTTGCTAACATAACATCATAGAGAACTGCAGCTAATTTCCATATGTGTCTCTGAAAATGTGCAGAACCAGCCTTCCAAATGAAGACTGTTATTTCCAATATTAGATTGATTTCTAGACCAGTCCATGATTGAGTCTGAATCCCTAGTTGTAGAGCACCATAGACACTCAGCAGGAAGTTCCTTAGCATTGAAACTTTTTAAACAAAATAAAATAAAAAATGAAAAGAATATGATTTAAATAAATTTGTAGCATACAGAGATATATCTCCCTCTTTTTTATTTTATGAAGATATTGTTTTAAATTTCCCTGGGCCTATTCCACAGTCTATTGTCTTTGACAGTTATAAGGAAGAGGGTAGTGGGCCTGATTATTTCTGGTATAACAGCTTTAATTACATTAATTGCTAGCACCATTACTTCTGCAATTGCTGTGACACAAGAAGTTAAGACAGCTACTTTTGTTAATCATTTAAAAACAAAAAACAAAAAAATGTGGCAGTCCCTGGCGGCTTTCTGCACAGATGAGTGCTTGAGATTTCATTAGTTTTTGCTGAACTTGTAAAGGAGACACCTGGATGATGGATTAATAAGAACACTGACCTGTGGGCAGCCTCATAGCTGAGAACATTGGATTTTTACCCTAGTCCAGCAGCTCTGCTGCTCACATAGATACAAATGAATGAAAACCCCATTCGGGAAGACAGCTGGCCAGCAGTCCAGAGCTGATGCAGGCCATGCTGGAGTATCTGCTAACATGATGAAGAAGAGGGTATCTCACAAAAAACATCGGACCAGTGTGGGACCAAGCAGGCCTGTGTCCCAGCCCCAGCGGAACATCATAGGCTGCAGGATCCAGCATGGGTGGGGAGAGGGCAACGGCCCTATCACCCAATGTAAGGGGACTGTCCTGGACCAGGTGCCTGTGAACCTTTCCCTGTATCTTACAAAGTATGACAGATTTGACTGTGTTTATGGATGAGAACTTAAAGATGAAAGAGTGTCTGCGCTTGAAGTCCTCCCTGACAGAGTTGCAACATCTCGGATCAGCGATGCACACTTAGCGGACACAATGATTGGCAAAGCAGTGGAGCACATGTTTGAAACAGAGGATGGCTCTAAAGATGAATGGAGGAGAATGGTCTTGGTATGGGCACTTGTCATGAACACATAGTTTTACATCACCTATGAGAAAGACCCTGTCTTGTATATGTACCAGCTCCTAGATGATTACAAAGAAGGCGACCTCCACTTCATGCCCGATTCCAATGATTCGCCTCCAGCAGACAGGGAGCCAGGAAAAGTTGTGGACAGCCTGGTAGGCAAGCAAGTGGACTATGCCAAAGAAGATGGCTCGAAAAGGCCTGGCATGGTCATCCAACAAGAGAGGCCAAGCCCTCTGTCTATTTCATCAAGTTTGATGATGACTTCCATATTTACGTCTACGATTTGGTGAAAACATCCTAGATGTCATCACAAACTTTGCCAAATTTGTGGAACTATTAAGTGCATAATTTGTAGACATAAAGACTTGATTGCTTTCCAGTTTAATGAAAGCTTAGATGTCCCTCCGAACCCACAATCTCCACCAGCAGAGCTGGTGTTGTTCTGAATAGTGCAGACTGACTCAAACACAAGGCATCTGGGAGGGGAGTCCTCCCTCTTCAAAGCATCTGTGAGAGAGGTCCTCCCTCTTCAAAGAAGGCTGTCTGTGGGGGATTACAAGCAAGGTAGTAAAAGTTAAGCTAGTATCATAGTCATTTAAACTTGGATAGGTTGTAACCATTTTCTTTTTTGAAAGATTATTTGTCTATATAGCTATCTGTCTAGATCTGCATCTGTGTGCCTATGTATATATTATACACATACAGAGGCACTCACTCTTGGCACTCCTTTCTTGCGGATTGGAGTATGGGGTGATAATGTTTTCTCCAGTTCAACAGGAGTGCTTGACCCAAGTCAGTCATATTTATAATATGCCTGCTCTTTGTTTAAAATTACATTTGGGTACAGAAAGCACACAGAGACATTTAGGTTGTTTCAAAAGTCAGAATTTCTGAGTACCATTTCAATCTAAAGGCTTTTAGCTGAGTCCAGGTATAAATTAGCCATAAACAGTCAATGACCCACAGTAGAATTTAGTAAACTTGAGAAATCCGGGTAAAAGGCTGCCTTTAATTCTAAAAAAAAAAAAAAAAAAAAACAAAAGAAAAAAATGATAGTAATGTGTTGAATATACAAGAGGATTTAGACAGGCATTTGGAAGAACAACGGATTGATGCTCTTTATCCTATTCAAATTACTGGAAGGAGGTGCAGAATTTAAGGATAAGGAGCCGTCTTGAGTGTCATGCCAAAACCATTGGATTCATGCTAGTCCTAAAATTTACAGTGGTCGTTATTATAATTAGGAAGAAGTCTAATGACACTTGCAGTATATTTGGCACAATTCTAACACCTCTCTGAAAGTTTTAACAATACATAGGGAGCTTATGAATCTCAAGAATGATGTCCTGCTGAGCATTGATGCGGTATGTACTGCAGATAAAATTACCCGTGGCCTGAGGTCAGTGTTTCTATTTTGGTTGAACTTCAAAAATGGCATATATAGCTTGATCATCGTAGCCCTTTTTGTCCTGGGAATACTTTTATTCCTGCCCATTATGTTAAAGCTTTTCTTTAAAAACAACATGTTGGCAGCCAAAGTACATGGCTTGAACCTGAAAATGGTCCCGAAACAGAGTTATTAAATTAACATGCTGGCAAAGCAAAGGACGGGTAAGATTCTGCACAGAGCCTACCAATCTAAGACAGAAATGCATTGCTTTTGATAATGCATATTCCATGACTGGCAAGGAAGGCATTTTTGTCAGAATGAGCTAAGACAGGCTTAGTCTTGTTAATGAAATAAAAAAGGGAGGGAGGCAGAGAGTCTTTGGGGCTGCTTGGCAAGAATCTGACATGGCCCAAGGACAAGGATATGAGCTACTTGGCAGGAATATGACATTGGCCAAGGACAAGGAAGTAGGCTTTAGGCAGGAATTGGACATTAGGCTAGAACGAAGAAGTAATCTCAGGTAGGAATCTAAATCTTAGGCTAGAACAAAGAAGTAATTTTAGGCAGAAATCTAAATATTAGGCTAGAACAAAGAAGTAATTTCAGACAGGATTCTAAATTATACGCTAGAACAAGGAAGTAGGCTTCAGACATGAAAATGACCTTGGGCTAGGACAGAGAAGTAGACTCAGATACTTTGGTCATCCTGATAAGTCTTTAGAAACAGTTATCATGGGAGTGTTCACTTAATTGGGTTTAATGCCTTGCTTTTTCTTTGACTATTGTGTTTATTGTATTGCTTGTTCCTTGTCTATTTGCATCTATTGTATTGCTAGACCCTCAAACTAGAACTGACCTTAATACATGCATGTAATCAAAATGGTATAGAAGCATAAAGGAGGAGGGGGGAATGAGGTGGGGGCTCTAGGGAGGAGAAATGTGGAAAGGGGATGACATCTATATTATAAATAAATAAAATATCCAATAAAAAATTTAAAAAATATTGTTTCTTACCTGTCACAAAAGTACTTGAGGAGAAGACAACTAACTCCAAACCCTAAGTCGGTGGGAATTTAGGAATTTTCAAGTTCAGTTTCTTAGCATCCTGTATTTTCCTTCCAATCCTACTCTGACCCACACACCCAGTTATGTTAATAATGCTTTTTAACTCAGCCATAATAGTAACAAAATAATTAGAGAAAACATTAATGTGGCTTTTATGCACTGTGAGTGTTGAATACTTTATAAATCATACCATTTAGAATTATAAATTAGACTATGATTGACAGAAAGGGAAAATAACAAAAATGTAAATACAACTCTTGCTTTTGTGAGAGTAGTAGTCAGGGATGATGGGAATCTCATCAGCTTTTCTTCTGCAACCAGTTAACTGATTAGAGATAAAGTTTGCTCTCCAGAGGACAGATGTTTGTTCCCAACAGCTCTTTAGGTAGGTGTGTCTAAGCTTTCTTTGTCCTTGCTACCTACAGTGTCCCTGAAACATCTCTGCCTCGGGGGTGGAGTCTTGCTTACATTCCAGCCTCTCTTCAGCTCTCAGCTCCTTCTATGGATGCAGGGTTAAGATGGTTACCACATCCACCCCCCCCATACCTTAACTTGATACCTATTTTGATGATCCCCTTGTTGCCCTAGCTTCTTATCCACACATATACACACTTATACACTTATATGTATGCATAAACATGTTATATGTTTATGTGGTGTTCGTTACTGTAATGGAAAAATAAGTGGTTATTTAGAAGTCATTAGTTGAACATATGCCACACCTTTTTGCAACATGGTACATCACTATAAGTATAGAAGGAGAACAATCTTACACACACACACACACACACACACACACACACATATCATTTCCTGGCACATCTTTATCATTGTGAATTATGTCAGGAATCAGAGCCTTCCAAACAGTACAAATTCTGCTTCTAACAAAAAGGATAGTTGGGGAAATGATGTAAGTCCTAGGGAATGTTTTCTGGTTTTTCATAAGCAGTCAGATACACCAGTCCCTGTGTTAACCAGATCATTACTTTCCAAAAGCTGTTTGATGCCTGTATACTCCCCTTAGTTCCTTCATCTATAGAATGAAATGATTGTAATTTCTGTGACAAGAGGATGGTTGCTTAGATGCACTAAGTTAATCTCTAAACTGGTTCATGTTTTATTTCTGTGGTTTTGAGTACCTGTGGTTAGCTGAGGGGTAAAATAATTCATAGACTATTAATTGTGTGCCATGCTGAACTGTATAATAAAATCTTGTGGTATTCATCTCTATGTCACCTGCATTTTGCATATGAGTGCAAAATTTGGCCAGCATATCCACTCTCAATGGTTTATCAACATGTCAGCTACTTAGTGCCTGCCTCTATTATCAGATCCTTTGTCATGGTATCACAGTCTTTATTTCAAGAAATATTTATTTTATTTAATTATGGATTAACACTGGTAATTTGGAAGTGCCAAGCATAAGCTATAAGGTGTTTCCTTTGATTATAAAAAGCAAAGCTATATACTTGAAAAGAAAAGAAAGAATATGTTCAACTATAGTTTAAAATATGCATAAATATGCATATATATATTAAGTGAGAAGTCATATTACCAAAATTTCTATTACAGTTTATTGTTATAATTGTTCTATCTTAATGTTAGTTGTTAATCACTTACTCTGCCTACAGTATCCACTCACCTTCATAGGAATTATGTTCAACAGATGATACCACAGTTGAGATGGTTGACACTGTCAAGAGTTTGCATTTGGACTGAAGTATGGGAGTGTGAGACAGTGAAGGTTCCTTCTGAACCCTCAGTAGAATTAACTACTTGCACTCAATGCATTCTTGCATTAGATCATAACGCCACTAATGGTGTTCATCTGCTACTTCACATAACAGACACCTTGCTCCAGTGAGTGACCTTTTAGTAAAGTAACGGACAATCTTTCATAAAATTAACAGGTGTATTTTTGCATCTTAGTGAAGTTACTTTCTTATTGTAGTCTTACAGAAGTAAATTATTTTGATTAATTTTATTAATAACTCATTGCTTTGTTTAAAGGAGGCATGAGTTACATGGATATATACTTGTATCAAAATTTCAATGATTTTCATTCTTTAAAATATTACTATGAGACCAAAGGTCTAAACGTGTGATTTTTTGTTATTCAGAGTGTCAGAAAGTAGATGAATCACTGGAAGAAGTCATAAAGGAGAGTTAAATGAATTAGGTATGTGTAGACAGGGTATCACAATCTAGGATGGTATAGCATTGTATATGATTCAGAGTAGTGAGCTCAATGAACTCAGGGTTTGGGGCAGTAGGACCCAAAAAAAGTAGAAAACTGTAAAAAGAGCATGAAGAAATATCTCAGGTATGATGGGGGTAGAGTAATTTTTGACAGGATTTGTGATAAGTGCCAAAATTTTTGACACCATGGTGCATGGGAATCCAGGTAGTCCAGTGAGTGTCTGCATCGCAGTATATAACACAGGGCTAGAAAGAAAAAGAAAGAAAAGAAAAGAAAGAAAGGAAGGGAGGAAGAGAGAGATAAGGGGGAAAGAAAGG
>NW_021604744.1:3629639-3650709 GCF_004785775.1 Grammomys surdaster | reverse complement strand
AAGGATAAAACATAGCTCATCCTAGCCTGTATGCTAAGCTCTGCCAATGCTTTATCTTCAGTCAGGAATGGGCTAATGTGGAAGCCATACCCACCCTCTGTGTGCAGTTCTTCAAGAAATTGGTATTTGTATAGGGTGGTTATGCCCTGCTGTCTGGAAGGCATCAGTGTCAGTTTGGAAGTCCGATATTTAATTAAAATATACAATCTTTGTAATCCTGTACTGAAGAAGACATTAATCTTTTAGCAAAGAAAAAATTCTGAATTGACAACTTGAGGATAGACAAATGTTTTTCCTGCATAGATTGAAGGCATCTTTGGAAATATTGGGTTATATTAGCTATAGAAACCTAAAAGAAGAGAATGAAGTACTAGCCTGAGACATTGGGTATTGGTGTCACACTACTTCCCTCCCTGGGAAAGAAAGACATGTCTCATCATACAGAAAGCTGACATGACCAACTCTTTACATAGGAAATCAAGAGTATTGAATATTTACTTTTTAAACCAAATAATAAATAAATAAATAAATAAATAAATAAAATCTGGTTTGTTTCCTATCTTCAGTAGTGCAGAATCTATTTATAAACATCTAGTCAAAACAGAGATTTGAAAAGTTCTGGATAGGTTTCTAAGAAATAATAGGTACTTAAAAGCTAACAGCCCTAATTTGGTTTTTACTCATTTAATACACAAAAGTAATATTTCATGTCGTTGGTGGTGTCTTCTGTGCTTGACTTGCTTTCAGTGTTACCTGGACTTAGTTGGGAGATGGTTAAAGCACATTCATCTTTAGAGGTTTCATCTGTCTTTCAAACCTGTTTTTCCTGCAGTAAGCTATGTTTTCCAATTTCAAAATCTTACGATTGTTCAAAACATTTATCTTTCAAACTGGTGACAGATGAAGTATATCTGTAACATGCTCCACAAAAGAATATATTTTAGTAATTTCAATATAACAGAACATAGCTATGTTCAAATCTCAAGTATTTGTTTGAATTAAAATTTATTACTGCATTATGAAATTTACTACCTGTTGGATTTCATAGAAAAATATATAATAAAATTTTGAACTTTAAAAAATGCGGTAAAATCGCATGTGTTGTAATGAATCATAAATGTGTTTCTCCCCCATTTGGTTAGTGTATTGGTCATATGTGTCAGTTCTGTGGGTGACAATTAGTTTAGCAAACCATGGCTCCTGGATCAAACCCAACCTATGTATCTTTTGTCTATAATCTGAGGGTCATTTTTTTCTGAGTGTCATTTTTGTAGTTTAGATGGTTAAAACGTTCAAGAAAAAAAAACCAATATTTTGTGAGGTAATGATTCTATGACACGTCACCTTCAGTTCAATTCAACATTATAAGTTAAATTATGTTAGATTAAATTCATGCCCACTCACTTATACATGGCATACTGCAGAATTCAGTAACTGCAACAGAGGCTAGATTGTTTGAAATATTCATTGTTTAGCCTGTGGCAGAACAAGTTTGCCTAACTCTGGTTTTTAAGACCATTAAAATATATTTTCCTTAAAGAGAAATATAAACAAATATTTTTAAATTAATACCATGCTATATATATAATTCATTAAATCTCATAGCTTTTAAGGGCCATTTCCTATTACTGTAACTATTTATAGGAAGTCATTAATTCTACATGAGCCATTAATAACAGTATAATTGTTCACTTTTGTTCAGTTGAGTCTCAGAGATAATGAACAACAGTGGTTGAAATCCTGTTAACCCAAGCTTTCTCCCTCAAATGAATTGTGGTTCCATCCAAAAAATTCCCTCAAAGAATTGTGATGCTTGGGGTGATAGTTCATACACTATTGAGATATTAACTTTCTTCGGGGGAGGAGGTGCTTTCTTTTATTCCTTGGTACGGTGGGAGAACAACTAATGTCTAAAAGAATTATAATTTTATAATTAGGAAGGGGGGTCGCTAGATAATGTAATCAGAAGAGATGATTTTTGAGTACTTGGAAGACTCTAGTCCACTGTGCAAAATGCTGAAAGGAGAGTTCCAGAAAGATAATTAGAGGAGATATCTGTTAAAATACAGGGATCATAATGGAAAGGGGAGATTTAAGAGATTTATAAAGGAGCGATGGCTCTTAAATCTTAATACAAAGTGGAATTGCAGTGAAAAAGACAAACTAGGAGCTGAGCCCTTCCCTATTGTGGGAACGGTGTGTGATAAATCAAGGCAGTGGCTATGACTGGTGGGAGGCAGGGAGCCTTCCCAATATTTAATACTGTATGAGAATTCACCTTCTATAAAATGTTGACGTGCTCCACAGATACAGAGATATAACTTACTCTGCAGGTTTGGGTTCTCTCTCAAATAGAAAAGAAATTGTTCATTCCTATGACAGATGGCTTAGGAATCTGAGGATGGCATTGCTATCTATCAGCTATAACTTCGCATCTAGCTGCAATTGGTTTTAAATTTAAGCCATGAGTATATAATTTAATCCATCCTTCTGTCTGTGTTTATCTCATGAGACATGAATTTAGATTTGCTTTTCTTGTGTCTGGGGACATTTGAAAATATTCTAAGCAAGTTAGCTAATAGAGAATGTGTCATCAATCAAGGGATTATTACATTATGTACCAACTAACTATATGGAAATCATCAGTATCTAAGTGTCTTCCAAAGTGTCACTACACATATTTCCAGTTTCATATTAAAGTTAAATACATGACAGAGAATTGTTTTTTTTAAATCAAGTAATTTAGGAAATATAAACAGGAATAATATAAGTAAAGGGCATGTGGAGGAAAAGAAAATACTACTCATTATTAAGAACAGAAAAGTTCTTGTGGCTATACGTATTTTCTGTGTAGTGAGGCAGCTTATAATGACTTTTCAATAATTTTAAAGGGAATGAATAAAAGAAACATAAGCTATAAATTTGAATTGTCACAATAAATATCACATGAATATACAATTCTCTTAATTGGTAAAATGCTACTGATTCTTAGAACTGAAAATTTCCATTTCTAATCATCAGGCATCATATCAGTGAATATTTAATAAGTTCATTAAAGTCATTACTAAAGCATCCATCATCCTATAGATATAATTCATAGCCTTGTGTTTATGATTTTATATCCATTATAAAAGTTTTATTTAAACACTGCCTAGCCTTCACTATATATAATTGAATCCATTGGTTGTGAACACTGATACTGTAAACAACTAAAGAAATACTTAAAACATCTTATTCTTTCATAAATGGGCTACTGAAAAACATCCTATATAGTCCCAAAGTGGGAGAACAAATCGTTAGAATTGTAAGGACCCCCGAAAAGGACCCCCCAACTCAAGTCCCGATCAGCGCACATCCAAGGAGACAAGAGAGACTGACTTGATGCAAATGGCAAAAGGCAGTTTACTAATGAGGACCCTCGGATCGAAACTCATCCCACGCAGGGGAGAGAATTTCGATCCAGACCCCCGAGAGCTCAGGGCTTTTATAGGGGACAGTGTAAGGGGGAAGGGGAAAGCGGGAAATTCTGGCGCGGTTACATATAATTGGATATTTCAAACATCAGCACTTTGCGTAAGCAATCATTTTCATAGGCTGGATGGCCCACTATTTTTGACCATGAAACCTCAGACCTTCTAGGATAAACACCAGGTGGCGCATTACTCACTTGGGCATGTTTAGACTGGTCAAGATATGTCTTTGGTTGTTTCTACATTTTTGGTCACCTTGTCCCTAGAGGGGCTTGATATTTTTATTATGGCTATTCTCAGCAAGCTCAGCAAGCCATCTTTGCCAAGTTGTTGGTGGTCTCTGCTGAGTTGTTTTAATTTTTACTCTCACAAGAATTTTACCTTTAAAGTTAAGCAGTTACTATGGAAACTGAGACCATAGGGCCAGAAGTTCAAGACCCAACTGAAATACAACAATAATTCAAAGCTAACTTCCCCAAATCATTGTCTCAAAATAAGAAACAGAATGAATTGGGCAGTGGTGGCACACGCCTTTAATCCCAAAACTTAGGAGGCAGAGGCAGGCAGATTTCTGAGTTCAAGGCCAGCCTGGTCTACAGAGTGAGTACCAGGACAGCCAAGGCTACACAGAGAAACCCTGTCACGAAAAACCAAAAATCAAAAACAAAACAAAACAAAAACCCAAAAAACAAAAAAAGAAAAACAGAACAAACAAACAAAAACAAAAGAAGAACACATCAAAACAATCATCCATGATGATCAAGTAGGCTTTATCCAATGAATGGAGAGATGGTTCAATATTCAGAAATCCATCAATGTAATATATAAACAAACTATATAAACAAACTGTCACTATATAAACAAACTCAAACTAAAAAACCACATGATCATCTAACTAGATGCTGAGAAAGCATTTGACAAAATTCAGCATCCTTCAGAGTAAAAGTCTTGGAAAGATCAGGAATCCAAGGTCCATACCTAAACAAAGTAAAAGCAATATACAGCAAACCAGTAGCCAACATCAAACTAAATGAAGAGAAACTTGAAGCAATTCCACTGTAATCAGAGACTAGACAAGGCTGCCCACTCTCCCCCTACCTATTCAATATAGTACTGGAAGTCCTAGCTAGAGCAATTAGACAACAAAAGGAAGTCAAAGGGATACAAATAGAAAAGGAAGAAGTCAAAATTTCACTATTTACAGATGATATAATAGTGACCCTAAAACTTCCACCAGAGAACTACTAAACCTGATAAACAACTTCAGCGAAGCAGCTGGATACAAAATCAATTCAAATCAGTAGCCTTCCCCTACTTGAAGAATAAACAGGCTAAGAAAGAAATTAGAAAATAACACCCTTCACAATAGTCACAAATAATAGAAAATACTTTGGTGTGAATCTAACCAAGCAAGTGAAAGATCTGTATGACAAGAACTTTAAGTTTCTCAAGAAAGAAATTGAAGAAGGTCTCAGAAGATGGAAAGATCTCCCATGCTGGTGGATTGGCAGGACAAATATATTAAAAATGGCCATCTTGCCAAAAGCAATCTACAGATTCAATGCAATCCCCATCAAAATTCCAAATCAACTCTTCATAGAGATAGAGCAAATTCATTTGGAATAACAAAAAACTCAGGATAGCAAAAACTATTTTCAACAATAAAAGAACTTCTGGGGGACTCACCATCCCTGACCTCAAGCTGTACTACAGAGCAACAGTGATAAAAACTACTTGGTATTGGTACAGAGACAGACAAGAAGATCAATAGAACAGAATTGAAGATCCAGAAATGAACCCACACACCTATGGTCACTTGATCTTTGACAAAGGAGCTAAAACCATCCAGTGGAAGAAGGGCAGAATTTTCAACAAATGGTGCTGGTTCAACGGGAGGACAACATGTAGAAGAATGCAAATTGATTCATTCTTATCTCCTTGTACAAAGCTCAAGTCCAAGTGGATAAAGGATCTCCACATAAAACCAGATACACTGAAACTAATAGAAGAGAATGTGGGGAAGATCCTCGAATACCTAAGCACAGGGGAAAAGTTCCTGAACAGAACACCAATGGCTTATGCTCTAAGATAAGAATTGACAAATGGGACCTCATAAAATTACAAAGCTTCTGTAAGGCAAAGGACATTGTCAATAGGACAAAATGGCAAACAACAGATTGGGAAAAGATCTTTACCAATCCTACATCCGATAGAAGACTAATATCCAATATATACAAAGAACTCAAGAAATTAGACTCCAGACAACCAAATTACCCTATTAAAAATGGGGTACAGAGCTAAACAAAGAATTCTCAACTGAGGAAACTCGAATGGCCAAGAAGCACCTAGAGAAATGTTCCATATTCCTAGTCTTCAGGGAAATGCAAATCAAAACAACCCTGAGATTCCACCTCACACCAGTCAGAATGGCCAAGATCAAAAACTCGGGTGATAGCAGATGCTGGCTGGTGAGGATGTGGCTGGAGGAACACTCCTCCATTGTTGGTGGGATTGCAAGCTGGTACAATAACTCTGGAAATCAGTATGGCAGTTCCTCAGAAAATTGGACATAGATTTACCAGAGGACCTAGATATACCATTCCTGAGCATATACCCAAAAGATGCTCCAACATATAACAGGGACACATGCTCCACTATGTTCATAGCAGTCTTATTTATAATAGCCAGAAGCTGGAAAGATTCCAGATGTCCTTCAACAGAGGAATGGATACAGAAAGTGTGGTATATTTACACAATGGAATATTACTCAGCTATTAAAATCAATGAATTCGAGAAATTCTTAAGTAAATGGATGGAACTAGAAAATATCATCCTGAGTGACGTAGCCCAGTCACAAAAGGACACATATGGTATGCCCTCACTGATTATTGGATACTAACTCAAAAGCTCACAATATCAAAGATACAACTCACTGACCACATGAAGCTCGTGAACAAGGAAGACCAAAGTGTGAGTGCTTTGGTCCTTCTTAGAAAGGGTAACAAAATACTCATGGGAGCAAATATGGAGAAAAAGCATGGGACAGAAACTGAAGGAGAGGCCGACCAGAGATTGTTCCACCTGGGTATCCATCCCATGTACAGCCATCAAAGGTAGACACCGATGAGGATATCAGGAAGTTCATGCTAACAAGAGCCTGAGATAGCTGTCTCCTTAGAGGTCTGCCAGAGTCTGACATATTCAGAGGCGAATGCTCACAGCTAACCATTGAACTGATCAAGGAGTTCCCAATGGAGGAGTCAGACAGGTGACTGAAGGAGATGAAAGGGTTTGTGGCCCCATGGGGAGAGCAAAAATAACAATCAACCAGAGCTCCCAGTGTCTAAACCACCAGCCTGGGAGCACATAGGGAGGGACTCATGGCCCCAGCTGCATATGTAGGGGAGGATGATATTGTCAGATATTGGTGGGTGAAGAGGTCCTTGGTCCAGTGAAGGCTGGATGCCCCAGTTTGGGGGAAAATCATGGGTGGGGAGGTGGAAGTGGAAGGCTAGGTAGGGGCACATCCTCATAGAAGCGGGAGGAGGGGAATGGGATAGGGTGTTCCTGGGTTAGAGGGGGGAATGGGGAAAGGAAATTACATCTGAAATGTAAATAAAATATCCAATAAAATTTTTAAAAAAGAAAAAGAAACTGAACATGTTGCTCAGTTTAGTCTAATATGTATTGTGAGGCACTTGGACAAGTGTTCTGTTTGCCTTTGTGTACCTAAGTTAATTCATCATTTTGTGTATGATTATCTGACAAGACATGAATTGAGATTTACTTTTCTTATGTCTGTGAACAATCAAAAAATATTCTAAGCAATATATCCCTGAACTCAATTCTAAGTGAATACAATTAATCTAAATGTGCCATTTGGTCCTGTGTATCACGTTAAGGTCTAAGATTTCTATTGATGCTCACTTAAGAATACTCTGCTATAATTTCAGATGTTTGCACTCACAAGCGAATTTTTGCTTTTTGCTTTTTTTTTTTTTATTGGATGTTTTATTTACATTTCATATGTTGTCCCCTTACCCCATCCCCCACCCACCCAGGAACCCCCTATCCCCTCACCTCTCCTCCTTCTTCTCTGTGGATGTAACTTCTATCTACCCCCCACTCCCACCTCCCCACCCTCAAAATTCCCACCCCCTGGGGCATCCAGCCTTCATGAGGTCAAGGTTCTCTTCTTCCACCTATGCCCAGCAGGGCCCTCCACTCTTACATATTCAGCTAAAGCCCTGGATCCCTCCCTAAGTGCTCCCAGGCTGGTGGTTTAGACCCTGGGAGCTGTGGTTGGTTGGTATTGTTGCTCTCCTCATGGTGCTGCAAATCCTTTCAGCTCCTTCAGTCTTCACTCTAACTCCTCCATTGAGAACCCCATGATCAGTTCAATGGCTAGTTGTGAGCATCTGCCTCTGAATATGTCAGACTCTTAAAGACCTCTGAAGAGACATCCATACCAAGCTCTTATCAGCATGCACTTCCTGACTTCCACATCAGCATCTACCTTTGGTGACTGCACATGGGATAGATACTCAGGTGGAGTGGTCTTCAGACGGCCCCTCCTTCAGTTTCTGTCCCTCACTTTGTCTCCATATTTGCTCCCTTGAGTATTTTGTTGCTCCTTCTAAGAAGGACCGAATCACCCCCACTTGATCTTCCTTCTTTATAAGCTTCATGTGGCCTGTGAGTTCCATCTTGGGCATTTCAAGGTTCTGGGCTAATATCCAATAATCAGTGAGTGAATACCATGTGTGTTCTTTTGTGATTGGCTTACCTCACTCAGGATGATAATTTCTAGTTCCATCCATTTACCTAGGAACCTCTCGAATTCATTGTTTTTAATAGCTGAGTAATACTCCATTGTGTAAATATACCACATTTTTTGAATCCATTCCTCAGTTGAAGGACATCTGGGGTCTTTCCAGCTCCTGGCTATTATAAATAAGGATGCTATGAACATAGTTGAGCATATGTCCTTGTTATATGTTCGAGCATCTTCTGGGTATATGCCCAGTAGTGGTATAGCTGGATCCTCAGGTAATGTGATGTCCAATTTTCTGAGGAACCACCAGACTGATTTCCAAAGTGGTTGTACCATCTTGCAGTCCCACCAACAATGGAGGAGTGTTCCTCGTTCTCCACACCCTCGCCAGCATCTACTATCACCTGAGTTTTTAATCTTAGCCATTCTGATTGGTGTGAGATGGAATCTCAGGGTTGTTTTGATTTGCATTTCCCTGACCACTAAGGATGCTGAACATTTCTTTAGGTGCTTCTCGGCCATTCGAGTTTCCTTAGTTGAAAATTCTTTGTTAAGCTCTATACCCCCTTTTTTTAATAGAGTAATTTGGTTGTCTGGAGTCTAATTTCTTGAGTTCTTTGTATATATTGGATATTAGCCCTCTATCAGATGAAGGTTTAATAAAGATCTTTTCCCAATTTGTTGGTTGTCGTTTTGTCCTACTGACAGTGTCCTTTGCCTTACAGAAACTTTGCAATTTTATGAAGTCCCATTTGTCAATTCTTGATCTTAGAGCATATGCCATGGGAATTGTGTTCAGGAACTTTTCCCCTGTGCCCAAGTATTCGAGGCTCTTCCCCACCTTCTCTTCTATTAGTTTCAGTGTATCTGGTTTTATGTGGAGGTCCTTTATCCACTAAGACTTGAGCTTTGTACAAGGGGATAAGAATGGATCAATTTTCATTCTTCTACATGTTGTCCTCCAGTTGAACCAGCACCATTTGTTGAAAATGCTGTCCTTTTTCCACTGGACAGTTTTAGCTCCTTTGTCAAAGATCAAGTGACCATAGGAGTGTGGGTTCATTTCTGAGTCTTCAATTCTATTCCATTGAAGCTTTTTCTTTTTAGACAAGGTCTAAGTCTGTACTCCAGGCAGGACTAAATCACAGTACATAGATCAAGCGGGCTTCGTACTCGGTGCGTTCCACCTGCATTAGGCTATGAGCCGCTAGACTGGCCTTTACATTTTCCTTTAAATTTTGTCATCATTGTCATTGTCATTGCCATTGTTGTTGTTTTTAAGGAATAAGAATGGTTTGTGTGATCCATTTGAATGAATCTTAATGTTTAACAAGGAAATTAATTAAATCCTCTTTCTAGTACTTATCTCCTGAATCTGTGTCAATGCATTAGTGAATATTTGTATTTAGAGGCATATGCTACATATATGTAGTTGTAGTTTTCCTGGAAAATCCCTGGTGCTAATGAAGCCAGAACCCTCATTATACCACAGTGCCATAAATTTGACAGGTTCACTGGGAAACCAAGTGTAACAATAGAGTAATCGTATACATGTGACATCACGGTCTATAATAATAAATCCTACATTACTGTTTTATGAATTGATCAACTGAACTGTTTATAGTTATCTTAGGATATATTTCTGTAATTGTGAATTGTTAATCTGCTTTGAGCTCCAGGTGAGTTATCACATTTCTAGCCCCCACTAGAAATCTCTGGATTTATGAATGAAACAAACACACTATTTTTATGTTTTAATATGCCTAGTTAGTTCAATGACTGGGCACTTCTAACCTCCCTACAGCTAGCATACACTCCCTCCAGTATTCCTGAATTAATACTAGTTAAATCTGTATTTTATCCATGCTATACCAGACTCAAATGAAGCAGTAGGCCCTGAGGCCATATCCGCAGATTCTTATGTGTCTGCCGGGCTTTAAGTCTGATCTTTCTTATTCACAGTCATGATGATTTTCTCCTTCTTCTTCCCTTCATTCATTGTCCAGGAAATCTAAAATTCCAACCTCTGTCTCCCTGCCCAGCCATTAGCTCTTGAAAACTTTATTTCCCAGTCAGAGCCAACTGGAGGCAGGCTTCCTTTAGCCTATGTGCCAGACACCACAAACAGGTTTTTGGGTAACACAATTAGCTGAGAACACAAGCCACTATGTACTCCTAAGGGAAAAAAAACATGTTTATTCCATCTCATTATTACAAGAGATCATGTCAGATATTTGTCCTGACTATCTAGTGTGAGTACACTATAGTAG
The DNA here is from genome assembly GCF_004785775.1 of Grammomys surdaster. Classification (NCBI taxonomy): domain Eukaryota; kingdom Metazoa; phylum Chordata; class Mammalia; order Rodentia; family Muridae; genus Grammomys; species Grammomys surdaster. The sequence continues at coordinate 3,640,195 of NW_021604744.1, read as the reverse complement.
TCACAGGAAAAATGTGCTTTAAAAGCCACATTAGAAATGCACTTCTTAGAGCACACCTGTTGAAGTGACTCCTTAATAGGCCACATGCGAGAAATTAAATAGCACATGAGTCAAAATGGAAACCAGAACAGAAAGTAGACAATATTTTACGTAGAATGAAAATAAATTTACAAGTTGAAATGTATGCCATGCAACTGATGCTGTACTAAGAATTACATAGTTATAAACATATTAAAAGGAAAACAGATTAAAAACAAGCACCTGTTATTCTCTTCATGAAATGAAAATCATGATAACAATTTAAACTCTGGGCACTCATAGGAAAGAAAATAATAAGCAGTAGAGTAAATATAAATACAGTAGACAACAAAATAGAGAATATTCAAGTTGAGTCTTTTAAAAGATGGGAAAATTTGAAAACCCTTTAGCTTGGTTAGGAAGCTAAGAGATATTTAAAGTATTGAGAGGGTGTGTTAAAAGTGAAACATTATTATAGACCTCACAGCTACATGTAAGACTTAAAGGAAGTGAAGAAGACCATAAAAATAATTTAGAAGAGTTGGATGAAATGGGTGAATTTTTTGGGAAAAAAATGATCTTCACTACAATAACCCTTACTCATATACAGATTTACAACTCACTGATGAAAACACATTAGCAGATGAGCAGACAGTTGGTTTGACATTTCTTCTAAGATGTAGAGATACTCAGTAAACAAATGTATCAGGGCTCACCATTGTTAAACATCAGACAAATCAAATCAAAATGAAAAAGAGATAGTACACAATATCCAGGGCTGGTACTATTTTTAAAGATTAAACAAGAGCAAGTATGGGTAAGCTTGTGAGGAAATAAGTCCACACCCACTACTCAGAGGATGACAAAGTGAGCTGCCAATGTGGAAGATAATTGGAGAAGTTCCTTAAACGTTCAGGTTCACGTTACAGCCTCATCAAGTAATTGCACTTTTAGGGGTGTACCCAAGAGAAGCAAAATGTATGTCCATGTAAAAAATGTGTACAAAATTGTTCATAGTTTTATTATTAATAATAACCTCAAAATGAAACAACTCAAGTGCATGTCTAGTAATAAATGTGTTTAAATATATGTATAATCCAGCCATGAAGAGTAGTGTGATGTTGACACATTCTACTACGTGGATGCACCTTGAAAACATTATGCTCGATGCAAAGATTGTGACACAAACTACCACTTGTATAATTTCATTTATAAGAAATGTCTATAACAGGCAGGCGCATAATGACAAAAAGTAGTGTTTGCTTGGAGTTGAAGATAAAATGGATGAAGATTTTACTGTTAATGCTTAGACGAGCTAATGAAAATCAGCTTGTACTTGGTAGTATTCATAAGAATTTTTAGATTTCCAAAAAACAGTCTGATTGCATACTTTATCAAGGTGAATAATACCATAGGAAACTCTTTTAAAAATTAAATAAAATCTGTACATCCTTAATGGTGAGATATTTTGGATAGGAATAAAGCTGATGAAGAATGAAGGAACTTTGACAGCTTTGATAAAATACAATGAGTATCATATTGTCACCGGTCAAATATTTTTTTCTTATCTGAGGTCGGATTCCATCAGTAATAACAGTGAATTTATAGAGACAGCTTCACCTACTGTCAGAAAAAACAATGTATATGTTGAAAAAGGAAGATAATTTCAGTAGGGGAAGCAATAGCTCTCAGTATGTTCAATGTCTTAGTAATGGCTCATGTTCACACTCATCTGACACCTTTAGCTAGGATAGTATGATATATCGAATTTCATTTGTTTCAGTACTTCGAAATATCTTTATGAAATGTCTAACTCAAAGTTTTCAATTTTCCTTTCATAAACCAATATTGTCCCAAATTGAAAAAGAATTGCTGCAAGCTACTTCTCTTGGAGGATGAAGGAATATCAGGACAGAAAGTAGGACCTGAAGAACTCTGATAGGTTATGTGCTGTGAGGTAATACATTTTCTGAGGTTTGTAGAGAAGAAAAATGTTTTAATGGTTAATTTTCTTCTTTGATAGTTTCATGTACATATTACTGTATTCAGTATACTCTCCCTCGCTTATGTCCCTTCCACTCTTCTCCCTCAGCCTCCCAGCTGGCCCCTCCACCATATTCACCACTTTATGGTTTCTAGTTGACATAGACTATCAAGAATCCTAGGTTTAGAACTGAGCCTACCTTTACATTGAACGCTTATCTCCTTAAACTTACTTTTTGTTTATGTGGCAAAATGTCTGAGCAACTGTCATATAACACAAATACACTGGCTATTGTGTGAGGCCAGTGAAATTCAGATGTTGTCCATGCTTCATAGAGAATGCATTTTGGTAGAAGTAAAGGATGTCATCCATATTAATTGCTGAGTGAAAAATAAAGGCTCTGTCAGAGGAGTTCCTTAGAATGTGATCTAGTCCATCCTGTCCAGGATTCTTCACTTCAGTGTTGTCCTTTGATCTGAATATAAGAAGGTAAACAGAATTTAATCATATACAACAGAGTTGGGAAGGAATGAAGCTGGTATCCCCTTAGATGGAAATTCATGTGGGAAGGCAACATAAGGCCCTTCTAGGAATGTCAAAGAGAGGCAGTACAAGATGCAGAGTACTTAGCAGCCATATTGCAATGTTCAGTTGAAAAGATTATTGTATATTGTGTCAGCATAAAGAAGACACATGAAGTACTATGACTCAAGTGAGGATGGGTAGGAGATAGGGTTTTGGAAAATTTCCTTGACTGCTTTGACCAGTAGATTATCATCAACTGTGAGCTTTTTATGAAAATTACAGGCAGCCAACAAGGAATGATACCACTTGGGTTGGGGTACTCAGATGTAGAAAGATTTTAACAGATGCTAGGAACTTAGGAGAAAATCAAAAGGTTTGATGAGATACTGAGTAAAGGAACAGTATGAGATGATTAATAATGCTTTTATCCTGATTCACTTTCTAGCTATGCTTTCCACTACATATAATTCAATTTCCTCATAAAATAGAAAATGTTTAAAGACAGACAGGGAGACGGCTCAGTAGGTAGAGGAACTTGCTCCTGATCTCGATTCCTGAAGTGTTCCACAAGTTGTTCTCTGGCAGCGGCACACACATATCAATATGAATGCAAAATAAATAAAAGGTAATTCAAAATGTTTGAAGATAGATCTTTACTTGTTTATGTCCTAAGGCATGTTGAATGCAAAAGAGATGCATTTTTACAGTTTGATCAAGAAGTATTTAGATTGAATTCAAAATAAAAATAAAGCGTTCATAAAATTTCCTCTACACTTTATATAGATGCTCACAGTAGATATGCTTATGATTCTGAGTAGGACTAAGTAATTACTTCTTTTACCTGGTTATTAGGTGGCTACTGAGGCCAGCAATTGGATTCACAAAATATACATAATGTATTGACCCTTGTTCAAAGACAAAGTGAGCTGCCCAGAATACTTTAACTTTGTTTAGCTTTATGGCTCCCTAGAGAAACATTTTGTCATCGATTATACATTTTGAACTGTCAAAACATGGATTTCATTAATGCTGGGACTATTTTATGATATCACTATGAATTTGGAATATTAACATCAGCATCTAAACAGATGCATCATATAAAGCAAATAACATTAAGGAAGGGTCGCTGTGTAGTTTGGGAACAGTGTTTGGGAGCAGTCAACAGTCTCAGAAGTGATAGTGAGGGAAACAAGGATGCCTAGGATCCCATTCCATAGCTAACACTGAACTGCAGAATGATGAGAAAGATGAGCTACACCTCCAATTCCCTGGTGCTGATACCCCCCTCATCTTCTCTCAGCATTTAATTGCAAAAGTTCCTCAATATTCATGAGCAAGAACCCTCAGGTACCAAGAAAGTATCATGGGATTTGTTTTACTTAGAGATTTGTACCTTTTTAACCTATGTGCATAGTGTGTTCTTTGTAAGGTGTTGCAGTGGCTTTACAAATGAGACAAAGCAAACTGTCATGCAGACCTTCAAGGCACACTGTGTTTTGGGCCACTGGGAAAACTACACCTGCTCCATTGCTTTAGCATCTGTGACAATTTCATCAATAATCACACTTTCTACTTTCATAACTAGTGCTTTAGCCATGTTTTTCCTTTCCAAGATAGGTTTTCTCTTCAACTAAAGGGCAAGAAAAAATTGGTATGACTATGGATACTTAAGGTTCAAATAAATCTACAGCAAGTAATACACGAACCACTTTAACATCTTTGGGAAAGCTAACAAAATTTCTTTACTTTCTAGACTGATATTTATGAGATCTCTTCTTCTTTAGAAAATATGTATGTAGTACTTAGACTAGGAATCTTTAATGTTCACACAGAATATTTACTGTATGTGAAATTGTTTTGTCATAAGTTGTATTTAACTATGTCAAGAAAATACTAATGTGTAATTGTAATTAAACCAATTAATATATGAATTGTCACAACATCTCTGTGTTTCTATAGCTTACTGTGCCAGCACTTAGAGGCACCTTACTTGTGAAAATCAGATTCTTCCTCATTTATTTATTCTTCTCTCATATATTACATCCTAAGTGCAGTTTCCCCTCCCTCCTCTCCTCCCACTCCCTCCCTCCATGCCCAATCAATTGCTCTTCCATTTCCCTTCAGAAAAGGACAGGCCTCCCAGGCATAACAATGACACATAGCATATTAAGTTGCAAGAAAATTAGGCACCTCCCCTCACATTAAGGCTGGACAAGGCAACCCTATAGGAGGTAAAGAGTCTCAAAAGTGGGCAAAAGAATCAGAAACAGTCCTTGCTCCCTCTGTTAGGATTCCCACAAGAAGATCGAGCTACATAAATGTAACATATATGCAGAGATCTAAGTCAGACTCACAGGTTTTCTGATGGCTGGTTCAATCTCTATGTGGCCCTTTACGTCCTGCTTGGTTGACTCTGTGGGCCATTCGCTTGTGGTATCCTTGACCCCTCTGGCTCCTATAACCCTTCCTCCTCCTCTTTCACAGGATTCCCCAAGTTACACCTAATGTTTGGCTGTAGGTCATCCACATACGTTTTTTACCAGTTGCTAGTTGATGGCCCTCTGATGAAGACTATTTCAGAGCTTTCACAGTAAGCTCATATCTCATAGTAAAGTCGAATACCATTAGCAATTATTTCATTGTCTTTTTAAAGGTTGTATTTAGTTCTATTGTAGGTTTCTGGCCTACCAAGCCTCTGGTTCCAACTTTAGTTGATGTCAAGCATGGGCTGTCTCTCCTAGCATGGACCTCAAGTTGGACCAGTTATTGGTTGAACATGTCCACATATTCTGGAACCAGATATTTTAACCTTATACTCAAGATGTTAAGAATTGTAAATGAATATGCTATAAACATGAGAGATAAAAGGAGAACGAGGAAAAGAGAGAAAGGGATCTAAACTGGACAGATGGTGCTGAGGGAAAAGAGTTGGAAAATGGCAGCTATGTTAAGAAAACAAGGATTGGAAAAAAGGAATTCTCATATTAATTGTTGTGCATCAAGTGAATTTATCTTCTGGGAGATTGAGTAAAGAATTAGAGTACTTTAATTACTTTTTTTCTGCTTGAACAGTGATACTTTGAATTTAACACTTGAATGAGTTTGGGCCACTTAGGACCCTTGGATTTATTCATGTTATAGAATGCACACTCATGCACACACACACACACACACACACACACACACACAAATTTCCACAGCCACTTGAGCTTATATACTATTTAGTTTATTATAAATATAACTTTAAAATAGTTATGAACATATTTCATTAGGATAGGATAGCTAAGTTATAAAATTTTGTTGTCATCATTTTCTAACTACCAAGACTGGTGTTTGAGCAAAGGTCTAGCTCATTGGGCTTCTTTATTGGGTACAATGCACCTACTGTCCTGTGACTTCAAATAAAGGCCTTTTAGAAGAATGTTTTGTTACTTTTATCTAACATCTAAAAAAAGTAAACGTTGTAAGCTGAAAATAGACTGTAAGCCTCAGCCTCTTGCAAGGCAGCCCAAGTTTGCTATAAAGTTTAACTATGTTTTTTATGAAAATGTGCAATGGGAGATATAAAAACCACTTTCTTTCCTCGGTTTTAAATAAAAGGGTTAGTTAGCCAAGAGAATCAGTTGTAATAAAAGCTAAGTGGAATATTCTTTGATTCTTTCCTTCATGTCACTTAGGAACCTTGCTAGTCTCCACTCACTAAAATTGCCTACACATTTGATTTGTGTTCAGTTCTACTGAGATTTTTATGTAGAACTTCTAAATTATATAGGCATGTCTGGGTCCTAGTTAACTCTTTAAACTAAAGGCTGAATGATTTCAGAATGTTGCACCTAGACAAGTGAAGTCTGAGCAGATTTAAATTCTCCTCTCTGTTACCATTTTATGTGATTTAGGAAAGATATCTTAGAAGAACTGAGAGCTGCTGATAGGAAGGTAAACAGTACAATCTTCTTGGGATGTGGCAAATCCCTGTGGAATTCAAAGCTTCCAAGTTGCTTTCACTTTCTGCTCTAACAATTCCAAATTTAGAAATTTATTCTCATGCATGTATATATTTATATCATGTGTATGTCTGGGTATGGTGTGGGTATAAAATAACCATTTAGCTACTTTTGCCTAATTTTTCCTTTATATAAAATAAAATTTTATTACAAATAAGAAAGCCAATTCTAGTTTTATGAAGAAGTTATATAGAGAATAATAAGAACTATCTTGGGACTAATTCAAAACAAGGATTGGATGGGTTAGGGAATCGGAACTATAGTAGAGACATTAGGACAGAATTACCTTGATTAGAAATATTCTTAGCCAGGGAAAAATCACCTCTTCGCCAGGAGAATATTAACTCAGTTCATTTGGCATTTCAGAATTTCATCATTCACCATGAAAGTCTCAAGATAAAGAGTCTTAGCGTACCTTAAGCCATATGCCAACCCTCAGACTGTAGGACAATAATGTAAGAATCAAAATATGATGCAGTAATTGGGAACTAACCTTCTAATAAAATATCAGGAGAGAGAGAGAGGGGTAACTTCCCCAAAGGAGAGCAGAAAAAAATTATGTCCATGCTTGCTCTTTGACTATTTGTGTTTATTGTCTTGCTTATTCCTTGGCTATTTGCATCTATTATACTGCTAGTCCCTCAACCTAGAACAGACTTTAATACTTGCATTTCATTAAAATGGTATAAAAGCAAAAAGGAGGAGGGGAATGGGATAGAGAGGTTCTAGACAGAGGAAATGGGGAAAGGAGATGACATCTGAAATGTAAATAAATAAAATATCCAATAAAAAAGGAAAAAAGAAAAATTAGATGTGTATTGTCTCCCCACATAACATGTATTCAATACTATATTTTATCTTGAAAATAGAAAAGTTTGAATAAAAATTGCAACTTACATGGTACCTACAGTGTGTCTAGCATTGTTAGTTGTTTGGGGGGGCTCAAGATTTATGCTTTCTTTATCCTTCAAAATAGAAGGAAGAAATCATTTTCTCTTATAATAGAAAACAGAAAATGTACCATAACATAATTTATCAGTATCTGTCTATTTATCTTGGGAGATCCACAGCTTCCTCTTTCACAATTTATCTGTGAGCTTTGAATATAAATCTTCAGTGTGTCATTGTTAATAATGACATCTCAGAAGAACCCTGCTAAGCTCTGTCATTGTCACTTGGTTTAGAAGGAAAATCATATTTACAAAAGCCATGAAACTAGGTTGATAGACATGTAGCTTGAGTAGCGTCAGTTGAAAATAGCCTAAAATATTTTCACCATCTGCTGTGTTTTGGAGGATCCTCAAACTAGATCCTCTATATCCAACCTGGAAAACCCTAATCCATCTGGTTTGAGTTAAAACTAAACTAGTTAGTACCTGGGTAGTTGTTTCAGAGACAGAATCTCTAAATACAAATCAAAGGGATACATGATTAGAGTTGACTTTTTGTCATTGGGCTTATCTTTGATCTACCTTTAATTTTAACATGACTAAAACAAGGAACTAAAGCATAAATACAATGGAGTTTAATTTTTAAAATGTTTGCTAATTAGAATCTGTTTTCTGAAGCCCTGACAGAAATGTTTTAGAGGGCTTTCGGCTTAAGTGACAGTAATATTTGAATCTGAACAACTGCCCAGTTATTTATATTTTCAAAGATGAAATCAAGACTCTAGCAATGTGTATGGCCTCTGTTAATGTGTCTGCTTTCAGAGATACTTCTGTTTTCCTCCGATGCTCCCTTAAGTTAGACTGTACAGAAGCACATCAGTAGACTAACCATGCTCACTTGTTTGTTTTCCTTTTGTTTGTCAGAGGAATCTGATATAATTATGAGTTTCAGGTTCCTGTGGTAGATAGTGTTTACTGCAGAACTGACTCTAATTCAAAGCTCATTTTCTGTCTCCTGGAAGGTCAGAGCTCCTTCATCCCTATTAAAAAAGTCATGGTAATTCCATTGCCAAGAGTGAATGTAGGCTCCATTGCTGGTCAACTAGACATAATGAAATGTTTTTCTCAATGGTGAAGGATACTTTAACTATATGGAAACAGGGAAACCAGACCAAAGGCTATGCATAGCTCCCTTGCTATGTGACTCTTTCTCATACTGTAGTTGTGGGAGGATTTAGCAATAAAGTAGTACACTCCCTGTGTGAGATACAAAGCTATTGAAAATAAAAGGGAAAAATAATTTAAAGTCGGAAAACTTTAGTTTATGACATTATAGATGGCCCACATGCAAAATCTTAATTCTCTTTTTATGAGACAATCAAATATTATCATTTATTATATGTGACGTTTTTCTATATTGCATCTAAATTATTCTTATCTGTACAAATCTTAAATATCAACAAATGATCCTTAACATATTACCTTCCCTATCAAGGCTGCTTGACATTCTGATAAGGCATGAATCATCGGCAGACATACAATGCATGTAAAGGCAAATATCACATTGATTTACACACACTTAATTCAATTCTCATGCCTAGGTTGACAAGTGTTTCCTAACTGCTCTACTTTAATACTTCATCTCAGCCACAGTTAGGGCATAACGGGCTTCTTTCTTTATACATCAATACCTGTTTAATTGCTTGAATATTTTATTATATTTCTCCCACTTTATGAAAACGAATAAAGAGCAGAGAAATGGAAGTATTATGAATAACTTGTGAATATAAATGTTGATTGCATAAGATTAACATAATTAAGATAAATACAAAATAATTTAGATGTACGAAAATGCATGTACCTTTCATCTTAATTTGATGTCTATGGGAAGGAAGCCAGTTTGTTTTGTTTTCAGCTGAGAAAAATTAAACATACAATGATATGTACTATAAAATATTGGCAGCCTAAAAAGACAGTAGTTATGAGCAAGAGATGAGTAGGTTCTTCACAGTTCTACTTAGTTGCATAAGATTATACTCCATCTTTGATATTTCAAAAATGAGAAAAGAAAGTTTTTGATCTATCAGGTACATGATAATATGATAGATATCTTGTGATAAATAAGATAAAATGTGTTCTTTCTTTCCATTTATCTTGCAACCAATGGGTCATTATTCTCTTGCATTCTTGGATTTTTTGTTTTGCTTTTATGAAGAATTGTGAATTATTACTTTCATTGCAGGGGCAGACCTTGCTAGGTTTGTGGAACTTTATGAAAATTCTCCAAACAAGTGGCATTTAAACTGAGATCAAGAGGATTTCTAGAGATAAAACCAAAAGAAGGAAGTGATTAAGAAGTCTATGCCAGGAAAATAGAATGGATATGAAATCTAAGACATCTAAGAGCCCAGAAGAAGTCTACTGTGATAAGGGATAGAAAGGAAAGGAGAGGAGTATGCTGGATAGGGTTGGAGGAGGAGGCATAGTCTATAAATACCTCAACTCCAAAGAAAGCACGAAAAGATGTTATGGAGGGCAAAGTCATAAATGTGTTTGTAACAGTTGCCTAGAGGGAAATAATATTAGGATGAGATACTAAAGGAATACAGTCCTAAAATTGCTCCTAATGACATATTTCCATACCCGTAGAGCAGTACATCACTCAGCCCTCATTGGACATTCTTTTTCTAGTAATAGATGACAGCTAACACCAATTTGTAGTAAGACATTTTTTAACACTTGTACTAAATTGGATGTCTGTCCAATTCCCTCCCCTCAAGGCTTTAGAGTCTATGTAGAAGAGGTAGAAAGACTGTAAAAACCAGAGATGATATGTGATGAATCTAAGAAAGCAGCATCTTCCAGAGCAACAGGACTGATTCACAAATACATATGCGAACCCACAGAGACTATAACAGCATGCACAAGAATTGGGTAAATTCAAACCAAACTATTTACGAACACTGAGATAGAAAGTAAAAGTAAATTCCTACTCTGATCAAGAAGCTATGTGCAACTGATACATGCTGGGAAAATCAGTTGTCTCCAGTGAAATGAAACAAAGTACATCAACCACATTCCAAGGCAGGTCATAGTTAGACAGCATAAAATGGATTCCATGTTTTATGAGTACTT
>NW_021604744.1:3621995-3629539 GCF_004785775.1 Grammomys surdaster | reverse complement strand
GGAGGGAAAGAGAGAGAGAGAGAGAGAGAGAGATGAGAGATGAGAGATGAGAGATGAGAGATGAGAGAGATAGGAGAAAAAGAAAAAGACAGAGAGACAGAGAGAGACACAGATAGACAGACACAGAGAGATGGGATACAAGAAGTCGGATGTGTAAGGAATCTGGGAGGAGGTGGAAAAGAATATGATGAAAATATATTTTATGAAAAGAGTATTAAATGATAAAATGAAAAAATGGAGTTGATCCATGTTTAAAAGAGGCAAAACAGAGTTAAATAGTTTTTTTTTCTGAGAGGGCTGGAGGTGTGAACAGTCTCAGGGCAGATTCATAATGTGGAAGTCAAAGAACCAGAAATAATGCAGAGAACAAAAGTTACTAATCCTGGGGGTGGGAAGAACTGACTATTTTGGTTCAAAAAAATGATATTTTGTTCCTGAACATAAGAGTCAGTAAGAATAGGTTATGTAGATCAGTTGGTACAGTGTTTGGTAAGCATGCACGTGACCCTTCCCAACACCTTACATAAACTAGGTATGGTTGTGTCATCACTAGTGAATAGAATACAGGGAATTAGAAATTCCTCAGCTACCAAACAAGGTCAAGTCCAACATGGACTGTATGACCCCCATCTCAGAAACAACAAAAAGTAGAGAGAGAAGACTAAATAAATTCAGCACCGAATCCTTTTGAAGATGCAAATGTTGGTCATAACTACCTTTTGGCTTTGTTCAGCCTCAGACACAGTTAAGTTGTCTTGATTAATATTTCTGTAATAGGTGTTAGTGTGCAGTCCCTTACTTTTTGATACTTGAGTGTCTCCTATTTGGTCTTAGTCCCAGGATTTAAATCTTTAGGACAAATGCATGTTGTTTATGAGATCTGAAATGACATGAATAAGCCCTTTTTATGGAGAGCATGTCTCTTAGCCCATGTTTGTGTGTATGCCTTTCTTAAAATTATGCTTCTGAAGAAGAGATCATCAAAAAGCTTCCTTTTTCTTCGGTGTGATTGTCATTTTGGGTTCAAATTAAAGACTATTCAGTCAGCAGAGTGTAACAACTATAGAAGCTAGCCTTTGACTATCCTACTCCTTAGATATATTCATAGCATCTGCTAAGAGTTTAACTAAATTACATAGTTTTATACAGAATTCTTCCTGGGAACAATGTCAAGAATTAAGCCTGGTCTGCTTGTCATGTGAACGGTCTTCTTTCGCACTGGGAACATCCAATCGAGTTGATTATAAGCAAACATCGACTATTCAATAAGTATTGTGTGTGTTCTGTTAAGGGTATTAAAAAGAAGAGGGAAAGCTCTTTTAATCCCTGTGTTATATACAGATTGTATATTATATACATACATATACATATCTCATATTGAATGGAATATATATAATGGCTGCATGAAGAGAATGACAGCCTGGAATGGTTTATAGCCTATAGATTTTTTTTTCGCAAGGAAATGGGAAGTTAATCATGAGAACATAAAGGTGCCTAAAGTCACAACTATTTTGTGATTCTAGCTACTTTTAAGATATTATGCTTGATAACGTGAACTGCAGGTCCAAATTCTTGACCAGAAGGAGCTGACTTCAGAGGAAGTAGAGAGTAAGCACATTGTTGCTGCAAGGATATGATAGATAAGTTGAACACAGTACCTTTGCTTATATCCAGCTGTCTAGAACTTATGAAAAAGTCATGGCACTCTAACTCTTAAGTCTGAGCAACACCTCTGTCAGGATGAGAATTAAGTACAAAGCAAAATATTTCAAGTACTCATAGGGAGAAAAAAAAGGGGAATTGTGATAGTAAAGTGGTCTCTGGTGCAGCTCAGAAGAGTGAATTGATCAACCCCTATCTATTGATAAAAATGCATGTACCTGATTATTATTATTATTATTATTATTATTATTATATGCATAGCATTTGAAATTTGAAGAATGTGGAGCATACATAGGTTAATTATAATTAGAGAGTAAAATTATTGCATGGATAAAAAAGCTGTACTGAGAATCTCGTATGAAAGCTTTATTTGTCAATAAAAGGCTGTTGGTCTATGAGCTTAGGCAGGAAATAGGGAAATAGAAGCTCTAATAGAGGCAGGAGATTCTGACCTAGAGACAGGCATTTAAGGGAGTTTTGCCCTGGAACTCTGAGGAAGATGGTCACATGAACTCTAAGGAGAGGTAACCAACTATGTTATATTCATATAATAGAACAAGGACATAGATAAATAGGGATGCGGGCAAAGACAGATAGATATATATATATATATATATATATATATATATATATATATATATATGGCATTTATTCATACATAATTCAGTCTTCCAGTCATTATTTCAGGAAACCTGGCATGGATGGAAAGCCCATAGCTACCCAAACCCCCATGTCTTCCTAGTGTACTCTGGCATTTGTCTGAGACATTAACTGACCTAATGAAACTATAAATATGTATATGGCACTGGACTTAAACCTTAAAATTTGCTCTCTAGGCTGAGGAATTTGAATAATCAGATACTATGTTCACTCAATTTTTTTTGTACAAAAAGTCTTATGAGTCAATATTTAATGTCATGCTATGCTTAACTGCATTAAATAAAAATCATGAATAAAATTTTACCACTACAAGTTTGTTTGATGGAGTAGCTACAGGTATTTGTTGAGTAAAGAGAACATTCTATATGGATATATCTTGATTTTGTATCATTTCTATATCTCACTCAGTTACTCATAGCTCCATCAAATTCTCATCAAATATTTCAAGCACAGCATTTCTGTAGCTACATACATAACATGTCCTAAATAGCTTGGTTGAGTATATACTTATGTGGCTTGATATGATCTTTTCACCAGAAATCAGTTTATGAATTTAAATTAGATTTAAATTCTGAAAGTTTCTCTGAGCTGAAGAGCATATGTCAAAGAAATGAAGCCCAAATACGAATTCTCATACTACTTATCATATCAGCCTTTTCTATTAGATGTACATTGTTTGCAAATTGGCTTATCTATTTCCAGCAACACAGCTTGGGTTAACATTTTAAGTTGATTGCTATAGGGAAAGGTACAGCACAAATATAGATATGACAATTTTAAAGGAAATTCAGTTGTATAATCTGAGCGGCATCATAAGGATACACTAAAGATCAGGGATTTGCCTCAGTTGGTAAACTGCTATCCATTCAAATACGAGGAGCTGAGTGAAATTCCATGGCTCATGTAAAAAGCTAAATGTGGTACCATGCACTTTGCAATCCCAGAGCTGGAAAAAAGGTGACAATACAATTCCTGTGACTTGCTGGCTGCCCAAGAGAGTGAGTTCCAGATTCAGTGAAAGACCCTGCCTCAAAAATAAGATGGAGAGTAATGGGAAAGACAGCGCTTACATTGGCCTCCACATAAACACACACATGCCCACCTGCATGCTTACATGTATTTGTGCAATTTGTATTATATTGAGTATACTTACTCCTTAAGCCAGCCTCCCATTGGCTGGAAACACAGTGTTTGGAAGAGCAGATTGCTCTACGGAGCTGTAAGGAGCTGTAAGGAGCAGATGCGCAACAGCATCAAGCCAGGTTCCGGTTGAGGCTTTCTTTGCCTTGGACTCTGTCAAGCAGCATAAAACAGCATCCTCAGGTGCTAGACAACTAAACAAGGCAGAGAAATGCATGCACACTAAGGGGCGTTAACAGATTGTTTCTTTTGGGGGGCAGTGTTAATAGTCTCATTATTTCCCACATCTCTGTTAAGATTGGCAGCAGTGTCACCATAATCAAAGGTGGATGACACCCTATCACACTCAATTTTTATCCAACTCTTGTCAAAATGTAGACAAGGAGTGAAAAAAGATTAGAAAGTGTGAGTGGTCGGAGGAGCCTGAAGGACTTATATGGCAGAAATGGTGGTACACATATATATACCCAGAATAATAGACTTATGATTAGATTTTTGAATGTTTGTTTATTGAATAGATAGAGTTTTAAAGTAATTCTGAGGTTTATAGAAATCATAAGAAGAAAGAACAAGTTTTTAGTGTTTTTAGTATAATATTTCATTAATTCTATGTAAATTTTGTGTATATAATAGACTTTGATCATATTTCTACTACATTATTACCTCTACTTTCTCCAAGATTTAAACCTCCCTTCTTAACTTTGTATGTTCTCTTGTTTAAATTTGCATAAGCCAAAGTACTACTTTTGCTGCTCATATATTTATGGACGTGGGACCATCCACTGGAGCATGGTCAACTTGTCAGCCTTTTGTAAATTGATAATTGACATAACAAGACAGACCCTATAATGGGCTGTATTATCCCTGGACAGTTAGACCTAGGCAAGACATCAACTCTAGATAAAGAATTATAGGTCATTACGGAACATAAAGAGCAGGAGTGAGAAAAGTAGTCTTCATCAAAGAAAACCACACCAATTTGTTATTTAATACCTAATTGTCAGCCCTAAGTATTTATGTATATTAACATGTATATACTAAGCATGTTATATTTACACATTTTAAAAAGACATATCTGTGTACATGCTATACATATACATGTATGTACACACACATATGTATATAGATATAGATAAATATAGATAGATATAGATAGACATAACATTAAAGATAAACCTGAGCGAGCCAAAGAGAAAGAGCCATTCGGGATTCTTCTTCTGCTGTCTCTATTTCAGTTCCTGCCTGCCGATTTCTGTTTTTACCCCTTCCCTGGACTTCTCTAAGTAATGGACTACAATCTGTAATATAAAACGCACCCTTTCCTCCTTGAAGTTGGTTTGTGGCAGCATTTTTTCAGTGAAACAAAAAAGACAACAAGGACATTTTTTATTGTGTTCGTTTTGCCAACCTTATACTTTTTTGGCTCTTTAAATTTTTCCTTTACTACACTGTCTTATTTCTCCTTGCCCCATTAAGTTTCTAGGTGCTGCTTACGGATGTTCACTGACCTCTGTTTTAGTGAACCTCCTCTTATTCAGTAATCTATAAGGCATTTTACTTGGCGCAGTATTTAACATAGGGAAAGAAATGATGAAGCATATGGTCAGAGCGTACACTGTCAGCAGTTAGGCTGCCGCATCCCACCTCAGCTGCCTCCTCAGCTCTTGCCTACATACACGCTTAGCTCCTCCCACCTGGCTTGGACCTTTCATGTATGTCTGTTTTCACCAGGCCGACATTCTGAGCATGCGCACCCTACAGTTTCATATTCCCCGTATCTTTAGTGCTTTCCATTAAGTCCATTTGTTGCCATGGTATTAGTGATTCATGCTTAAAGTAACTCTACTGCATGCATCATTATTAAGGGGGCAGGTTTTTCTTTGATACAGCACACAAAAATTTGAAGTAATGACAGTGCCTTTATAATCTACAACAGAAATCTGAGTTGAAACTGGATCCCATTTCATTTTGTCTGATCTTTTGCCCCATTGTTCTCTTGGTTTCTCTCATTCTTTCCTCCTTGCTTGCCATTTGATATACTGTTATCATTTGTGCTTTCTTGTAATAGTATGCAGTATATGCAAGACAAGCTAAAACTAGATTTTGACCTTGTCCATGTGGTAAAAAACAAATGGGCAGAACATTTGCATTGATTATTTGATTTGCACACAACTCAACAAGAGATTCCCATCCCTGCCTCCTTTCTCTTCTCTCAACCCTGTACCTTTGGGTGTCCCCAAGTCACACATTCGTTTATTCTCTGTTTTCAGTATGTTAGTGTGGATCCCCCCTCTTCCAGATGTTCACAAATGGAGATATGACTAATTAGATAGATGAGGCTCATTTCTCAGAGACACAGGTCACTGAGAAAGTGCAGAGTTAATATACATTTGTGATACACCAGTGCACTCACTAGCATACCTCAGTATACTCCTTAACTTACACCTGTGTACTGGCTAGCATGTACGTGTGCACTCACTACCATATGCCTGTGTACTCACTAGCATACACCTGAGTACTCACTAGCATGCACCTGTGTATTCACTAGCATGTATCAGGACAGACTAGCATGTTATCAGTGAGCTAAAATGAAAGTGGGATGAATGAAGTAAATGGCTGAGAGTAGTGTGAGGTTGCACATCTTAAAAAAAAAACAGTAGCAGGTTCCCAGATATTTCCAATTACCTTCCTCTTTTGAGAATCATATAGACTTATGTAAGTAGAAAATATACATATCTAAACTAAACAGTTGTTTAAATATCTACTGGTCATAAAAGTTACAGACTTTTCTAATGTTTTAATCTTTGAGGTAGTACAAGGTAATATACTAAATTAGGTTTCCCCAGTACAAATAATGCTGTATTTGTGGCATAATTAAAAGTTATTTTAGTATTTTAAAGCCAAGAATATTTCCTGCTCAATATTTAATTTATTTCCAAGTTTATACCTCCTGTTCTATAAATATTGGGGGTTGAGCATCTTTTTCTGAAGCCTCTTGAAGCCATAAATGACTAATATTTTCTGTTGTGATGTGGGTTGTGTCTCTACTACAATATAAGGCAAGAAAGTGCCACTGAGAGGTGGAACGTTTAGAGATGAGGACCAAGGGAATCTAGTCACCTCATTGGAGGCATGCTCTCAAAAGGGATTGTGGGACTTTTGTCTCTTCTCTGTTATTTGTTTTTTAAGTAGTTTATTCCACAATGTCCTTCTGTTACAATATACTATCCTTGTAAGAGCTATAGAATTGGCCTCATAAATACAGTTGAGAGCAGTTATAAAGATGTGAGCACATTCTAGAATGGGAAGCATCTGTTCTGCACTCTTGATTCTAGTGAATCTAACATCACAAGCCAAAAAAGCATTTCCCTTTCTTTATAAACCATCAGTGTGCTTTGGTCTGAGTATACAGAGCTTGCTGCAGCAGCATCTCTGTTTGAATTTCTGAGTACTTCTTGTCCTGATATAGTGAAGGGCAGCACAGATGAGCAGTGTGTTCTGAGTCCCAAACAAGATTCTGAGAACCTTTTAGACAAGTTGTAAAACAACATAACTGAAATCTAAATGGAGGCTTTTTAGGAGAACCTCTCCAGTGTTTGTGAATGAGGTCTCTTTTACGTGTTTTTGGTATATGTATCTTTTCTTAAAATGTTTTGAGTCGCTAACAGCCTCCACACCTGCACGTGTTACTGTCTCTCTTTGCATCCCTCCTCTCTCCCCTAGTGGAATGCTCCCTTCTTCTTTCATGCCATATATATCCGATCACTTTCCTGGTTCCCACACCCCCCTTATGTTTCCCTCAGTTTCAAGATCTCTGTTCTTCTTCCATGTTTCATACACACACACACACACACACACACACACACACACACGCATGCACACACACATGCATCCATACGCAACACACAGACATACACAATATATATACACAGACAGGCACAAACACACATATACATACACACACATATACACAGAGACACACACATTTAAATTTACATTTCTAATTTAGATTTATTTGTTAGGAAATAAAAGAAAAGAAGAGAAGAGAAGAGAAGAGAAGAGAAGAGAAGAGAAGAGAAGAG
>NW_021604744.1:3615914-3621985 GCF_004785775.1 Grammomys surdaster | reverse complement strand
AGAAGAGAAGAGAAGAGAAGAGAAGAGAAGAGAAGAGAAGAGAAGAGAAGAGAAGAAAGGAAAATAAAGGAAAGGAAAGTGAAAGGAAGGAAAGCAAAAAAAGAAAAGAAAAAAAGAAAAGAGGAAAGGAAAAGAAAAAAGAAAAGAAGAAGGAAAAGAAAAGATATTCAGGAAAACACACAGAAAGCAATTTATAAATTCATAAATCATGAACTTTTATCTTGGGAAAAGCATGGATTTGAAAGTGGTTGTGAACTACTTTTTAATGTATGTGAAATTTTGTTTATGAGGTGTTTAAATAAATGTAAGCATATGTTACTCTTTGTAGTAATTACATACACGGTGACTTTATTAAATACCTAAGTATTAGGCTAGGGCTAGCTGCCATTGCCAAGGTCACACACATATAATTACAAAGAAAATGCTAAACTTGGTCGTCACTCTTGTCATCTATGCAATTACAATGGCAGGGATATTTCAGAGTAGAAAGTCCTCTAAAGGATAACTTCCTGATATTCTGGGCAAGTTTATCTGAATGTAATGTAATTGTAAGAACAATAAGAAAGCAAGATACTCAAGGCTTAGTTGTATTCATTGTTGTTGTCTGGTTTGTTTGTTTTGTCATGAAAAGATATTTTTATAATGGTAGCATTACAATGATGGACCAGTTTACTGCAACACAATTAGATGCGAATTCTGTCTAAATCCACTGTGTATGAGTTTCATCATATAGGTTGGAGTCCTCGAGGCTTGGTTATGACATCAGCACACTAATTTTGACCCTAGGTAATTCTAACTTTTGATTAGCCGCAGTTATCACTGTTCTCACTTGTCATTCATCAGAACTATAGATAACCACAGGGTCCTTTGACATCCTCATTAAGTGGCATGATGAAATATAGGAAAATCTAAAACTATGGATTTCTTATGAAATTGCCAAATTTAGAAAAATAAAAATAAGCCCTATGTTATTATTCTAGAAGATACCATGATACCTTTATTTTTGTGTGTGGGGTATATATTCATATACATCTGGTAATAATACCCTGTGTATTTTATCTAGTTGAAGTGTTCTATACAACAAGTAAAGAAACGAACTAGAGATCTACGGCCAGTTTTTACCACCACCATTATCCCACAAGTGTGATTAATGTTTTTATCATTTGACGTACTTAAAACATCAATTGGCAAATGCCAGTACTTAATCTGAGATTTCTATTACATGACTAAAATATACTTGTGCACTGGCTTGGAATATGAGATCTTTAAACTCTTGATTGTTTTCCCATTTCTTCATTCAACAGCTGTTTGTTGAATATTTATGTGTTAGATACAATTCTTGGCACTTCTCTTACTCCCTATTCAGAAACTTCTAAAACTCTATACCTTACTCTGTAAAGTTTATATTTTAGTGAGCCTAAATCGACTTTTGTATTTTATTACTCTGATACAAGAAAAACCAGAAGGCCCTTCTAGACATAGAGACCAGGTAAAACACTGAATTGGATGATCTAAAATACAATAGAGAAGTGTATACTACAGTCCACTTGGGGCATAAATAGGGCAAAGAGACAACTCACAAATAGAAAGTAGTTAGTGGGAGCTGATGATCAAAAACTAATGAGAAGATGTCACACAGAGACAGAAACTTTCATCCAGAGACAATCCATTTCGTGAAAATCCTCCATTTAACTTAAGCTGACAATCGCAGGTGAAGTGTTCAATTTGGTTTCTGGAAGTGAAGTGGTTTGTTTCCCTAGATTCTTGCCTTCCCAGGATCAAAAATCCCAATAGTTGACACCCAGGAAATATAATTCCAATGACTTAATATTCTTCCAACTGACTACTTACCTGCTACCCCAACAGTGATCTGTGGGAGATAATCCTGAATTTTAGTAGACTTGGAAAGAAACACACAGGGCATAGAGTGCAATGGAGAGAGGTCAGAACAAACTAGAGGTGGAGATAACTGGACAGATAACTGAGTGGCTAGAGGCAGCTTCCAGCAGACAGGACAGAGTCAACAAGAGTCAGTGATGAAAGAAACCTGTTAAAGATATAACATAATGCCATCATCAATGATGATCACAATGTTATGATGAGGGTGTTTTCCTGGTATAAAGAAGAAGTAGATAGATGATAGATATGTCCTTTTGCTTCAGACATGTTTGTCAGTTTCCCACAGACATGGTGGACCTGGAAGTAAAGGATTGGGCATGAAAGATATTCATGAATAGAGACTTTGTGTCTGGGCTGAGTGTTTAAAGCTATAAATACAAATGTCTGTAATAGGTCTATACATTTGTTCCTAGTAAATCTGGTGGTATAAATACATAACTCCTTCTTATTTATGAAATGCGATCCTCTACACTGAGAATTCTAATATAGTAAATTATTAGTTTTTTTTTTAAGGAGTGACTCACATTTGACTCTTGGAAGAAGTAATTGGGAATTGTGTTGCATATTAAGCACACTGATTTATTTCTACTTACTAAAAATGAGTTGTCACAGTTTTTAAAAAGGAAAGACCTATTTTGCTTAGGAATTTCAAAGGAACTTTGGCTCCAGTTCTAGACCAGAGTATCATAGCATCAGTATGTGTACAAGAGGAAGACTGTTCAGATCATTACAGATAAGAGAAAAGGAGGCAACCGAATAGAAAGAGGAGGAAAAAGGAGTTAAAGGAGGATAAGGGGGAGATGTGAAGAGGGATAGGTGAGGTGAAATACTACCAATAGCAGCAGCAACTTATTTCCTCCAGCTCAATCCCATAATTTATTTTCCAGAATGTTCTAAAATAGTACTACAACTATAGGAACAATCCATAAGACATGAATAGTTTAAGGAGTCACTTCATATCCTAACATAACATAGGTAGTTACTCAATATTTGATGCCTTGATTTTTTAACCGGATTTTATAGACAAATTATAATGCAGGGGAAGTGATTGCCATAAAGTATTTAACATACTCTGAACTCTGCTACTATTTCAAGCAATGTAAAATATAATGTACCCATTATATTTAATAGTAAGGGTAATGAAGAAACATAATACTTAGAATCTGTCAGTACCCTTTAGCAGAAGAATCGATCATGAGCAAGTCTCTACACAAATGAATTGGAGTTTATTGATTTTAGATTAGAGGACATCCCACTGCATGGGATGGAGAGTGGTATGTAGTGAGCCATTATAGGATTTGGCTTTGATTGGGTGTTTTACAAAACAATCAAGAGATTGAATGCAATGAAAAAGCAAGGACTTCATAATTGAGTTGTTAAATTATTTTGTTTAGTAGATGGTGGCTGTGGGCATACACAATTGGAAAGAAATTATCAGTCACTCATTTCACCTAGGAGGGATGTTGATATTTTGTTATTGGCACAATGATTTTGTTTTCGATAATTATTTGAAAAAAAGGAAGTGGCTTCCTTTTGCTTTCATTTTTATGATCTTAGTGTACCCTTGTCTGAAGTTGATATTATGTAAAGTAATACAATTTCAAGATTGTATACAATAGCAATTATACAATATATACAGTTGCACGACAGCAAGATTTGTCTGTGACTGCTAAACTAGTTTGAGAAAGTATGTCCTGCTCGTTTATCTACCTTAAAAGGCCAACAGTGAAAGAAACTCAGGAAGTCAAAATTGGGTACTCACAAATGCTGATTTTTTTTACCCAGAAGGCACCCACTGTACCCTTGTGAGTCATGCTTCTATTTTGAGAAGGTCACGGGATTAAAAGACAACAGAAAATGTGTGTGGAGGGAAAGGTCCTCATCGTAACTTATGTGTGATTGAAAGCCCCATGTAGCATTAAAGAGGTCTCCTGGTTCATGCCTTTCACAGTCCTTCCAAGAAGGACTTGACCAAGAAAGAATCTCTTTGTCTGATGTTAGCATTGAATGAAAGGGATCAGAGTCCACTGAAACATCTACAGATTTCAGCTGACCCACGTGTGAAGTTGAGCTCCAAATTCACATTGTGAGTTATGAATTCATTGGAAGAAGTTCTGAGTTCATTATGCTTCTAATGACAGAAAGCAACTTTGAAAGAACTCTGCCAACCAAAGCTTTAAAATTAGACGGACTCAGTCAAAGCAGGGAAACGATACTCCCTTCATGGGTGAAAATTAGCAAAGGCACAGACTGCACCATCAGTCTCCAGAATTTCAGACAAGAATGTTGTCAGATCCATGATACCAAACTGATGTGTTAAACATATATGAAGACACAGTTAGATTAAAATGAGAATAAAAAACAGTAATCTAACAAAACTTATGCTAAAATTGTTTTAGAAAGCAGGACACCTAGCGATTGAAATAATATATTTAGTCACTGAAATTAAGAGAAAATGTGAATTACAGATATATACTGGTAAAAATTGAAGCAACTTTAATCAAGGAAATCATAGCACAAGTTGCAATAAATAGAAGCTATATGAAACCTCCTGCCCCATCTACCCTAAAACCACTCTTTCACACCACCCCTTCCCTTTCAGGACCTTTAAAATGCCTAGCAATCCCTAAATAGTTTGTTCCAGTCTTCCATCTCTGTATACTACATTTGTCATATTATCTCTGAGAATCTGAATGCATTTATTGCCTATTAATAAACTGAGAGCACTTTAATTAGAAAAAGAAAAATCATCCATTGATTGTCAGAACAGAGTTCAAAAAGGAAATCCTGGGAGAACTCTGCATGATTATAAGAAAACAAGAGTCTGTGACCTTGGGTTCTTCAACAGAGTTGTTCTTAGACTGTGTTTTTATGCACCTCCCAGGTGTAGTGGATAGGAGTCAAATTACTTCAGCTGTTCTTATTCTTATTCCTTTGTGGAAACATACATTTTTACCTTGTGTGGCATGTCTTTGTGGTTAGGAACATTACTCGGGTGATTCTTCATAACCCTTGGAGTATAAATCATCCGATGCTCTGACTAAAGTTGTCAAAGGCATGAGATTTTAATCTGCCTCATTTTTAGACCCCACTCTCCCAGGTCCCACCACCAACTAGAAGAGTAAATAGTCACTGTCCTTGAAAAATTTGACATGCAACTGTTTACTGAAATGAACTTAAAAGTCGGGTTTTCAGTTTGGTCACATTTTTAATCTCTAAATGATTTTTCTCTGTCTTCACATATTTCGGGAGATGGCACCTAACTTTAGATAAGGCCTTACTATCTAGTAGAGGATAGCCTTAAATGGTTGTTCCTTTACTAGTTAAAACGTGAAACTGTACACAGGTGCCAGATGATTTGGCTTACTAATCATTTTTCTTCTTTATCTAAGCAATATAAATAGACACAAGCAGGACATCCCAGAGGCTGTAAAAGTTGCCTTTATGGAATTTAAAAGCACCATCTTCTAGAAACCAGCAATGTTTACTAATGATAGAAATAGTAGAATAATAGAAAAATAATTTTCTATTCTTTGTTAACTTCATTTTGCAAAATGTGCCTTTTGCTTTGATAATCTTAGTTTCTTGACAATACTAATTAGAAAGCAAAAAATTTCTGTGAAAAATTCTCTGAGACAGTTAACAAACTGAATGGTTTCTTTTAGGTAAAATAAAAAATCATATTATTATATCATTATATATATTTATATGTATAATATATTATATTTTTATTATAGCCCATATCATGAACTAAAATTAAAGTAGGACTTTTACAATATCAATGTGTTTCAAATGTTTATGTGTTTGTCTTGATGAAGTTCTGAATCAACTCATGTGTGCTATCAAGTCTTCTCCCAGCTGAGCTACATTCCTAGACACACTTAATCATATTCAATATCTAATACTTAATGAGCCAAATTCAGAGGTAAAATGTATGAACTAAAACCACTTTAACAACAATATTTTCATTACTGTTTAAAAAAAACAGCAGAAAGGCAAGTACTGTATACATTCAACTGGCAGAATCTAATGTTTTATAGGAAACGTTCTGTGTGTGTGTCTCTATGTATCCCTCTCTCTCTCTCTGTATCTCTCTCTGTATCTCTCTCTGTATCTCTCTCTGTATCTCTCTCTCTCTCTCTCTCTCTCTCTCTCTCTCTCTCTCTCTCTCT
>NW_021604744.1:3582110-3615904 GCF_004785775.1 Grammomys surdaster | reverse complement strand
TCTCTCTCTCTCTCTCTCTCTCTCTCTCTCTCTCTCTCTCTCTCTCTCTCTCTCCTTTTACAGATGGTTGGGAGCCACCATGTGTTTGCTGGGAACTGAACTCAGGACCTCTGGAAGAGCAGCCAATGCTCTTAACCATCTCTACGGCCCTAAATAGTTTATTTTATAAATTAAAATGAAAATCTAAGAGTGCTGACTTTATAGAGCTATATTAACGTGACATATATGTGCCTCCTTTAAAATGCAGGACATAGCAGTCTCACACCCACGCCCATGCTTTGACACTTTCATTTTGACACTTTGTTAAGATACTAACATAGCATCACAGTTAACTGACTTCCATTTCCACAGTGCAGAGTTAGAGATTTTTGCTTCCACAGCTTCCATGGCACAGTTACCATACCACACACCAGAAGACACTGTTCTCATGAAACTACAAACATCCTTTAAAATGTGGGGAAGAATTTAGTTAAGTAATCAAGGTCAGTAGAGATTGTAAGAATTATAGATTATAAGTGATTTGACCCTTACTAGTAATACTAGATAGAATAATGTTTATAAAGTTCTACTCCTATTTAAATGACTCAAATAGCCCATATAGGATTTTATATGCATATTTATTTGTTTCAAAGATCTTATTACTTTTAAATAAGTTTGTAAATATATACCTTGAATATGTTACTAGTTTTATTTGGTCAGTTTTTGTTTTATGTTTCTGCTTGTGCATTGAAATATAACATAGTTTATTGCCATTACTTTTCTAAAAGCTTGGGTCAATATTGAAATGTACTCCATTATTTTTGTATTTTTGATATCATTGTGAACATGAGTATTCCCTTTATGTATAGATACTGTGTTGGCTAATTTTATGTCAGCTTGACATAGACTGGAGTTATCTAGAGGAGCAATTCCAAATAAGA
This sequence comes from Grammomys surdaster, assembly GCF_004785775.1. NCBI lineage: Eukaryota > Metazoa > Chordata > Mammalia > Rodentia > Muridae > Grammomys > Grammomys surdaster. Next base: position 3,614,984 of record NW_021604744.1, on the reverse strand, counting down.
AATGCCTCCAGAAGATTGGGCTGTAGGCAAGCCTTTGGGTATGATCTTAATTGGTGATTCATGGGGAAAGATCCAGGCCCATTGTGGGTCTTGCCATCCCTGGGGAGGTGGTTCTGAGATCTATAAGAAAAGCAGGCAGAGCCATGATGAGCAATCCAATAAGCAGAACACCTCCCTAGTAACAGCTCCTGTCTCCAAAGAGCCATGATGAGCAAGCCCATAAGCAGAACACCTCCCTAGTACCAGCTCCTGTCTCCAAGTTTTCTCCCTATTTGAATTCTTGTTCTGAAAAGGGTCCAAATGAACTGTTTTCTCCCCTACTTGCTTTTGGTCATGGCGTTGAATCATAGCAATTGTAACCCAAACTAAGTCAGATATGATATTTATTTCTTATATCACGTTGTTTTACCTGAATTTTAATGAACCACAATTTAATATGTTAATCCTTTTATATCATAAAATACACTGTTTGTAGTGAATTGAATATCTTTTACATTTCAAAGGTTTCACTGATGTAGTTTATTAAATAGTTATAAGGCAACCAATAAACGACTTACTGGCTGCTATAATATCTTTGTTCTAATGAAGACATTTGCAAACATTAAACTCCTCCTTCATTCTTGTTCACAAATGGGAAAAAAATACTCTCATTCCTTCCTCTTATTTATTGTATAGTCATTCAAATGAGTATTTTGTGAGACTCCAACTTTGATCTTACTCAATTTAAAAAGAAAATAAGATGATTACCCCACCCTAGAATTTAAATAGAAAAACCTCAGCTGCCATTTCATGGAACGTGTAATTGGCTATTACAAAACATGCTGAATCTACTAAATATCCCTGCAGTGAGGCAACATGCTTCTTCTCCAAAGTATTTAAGTTTAGAAGGTATTTGGCTTGAGATTTTAATGATCAGAATTACATGGTCGTTTTCTCTTTTCTCTCAATGCCTTAAAATCAATCCTGACTCCAAGACTGTGTTATCAGCATCAAGCAGTGACAAGTTGAGCAGAGCAGGGCGAATTCTAAATCCTGCTGCTTTTGTAAACTTGAACAAACTTCATAAAGTCGCTAAGATTTCGTTTCCTCTGGAAGGTAACCAAAAAGCACATCCTTAACTTGTTTGTAGGAACTCTAAGTTTGAAGACAACCATACTGATAATTAGCCACTTCTGCTCCCTTGTGAGCACTTCAAGAGAATGAATGTGTGCCTTAAACCACTGATATTTATTTTCTTACAGTTCAGTCTTGATGTTCAAGACCAAGTCATTTGATGTATCATTGGTTGGCTTGTTTTAGGCAGTTGCCTTCTGATGGTCCATGCTTTCTTTTTATATGACTCTCCTTACAAGTGACTCATCACACTGCATGAGGAACCATTCCAATGAACTCACGTAGCATTAATTACATATTTAACAGCCTAATCTATAAACAAGGTTACAATCAGACATGTAGCTGAGTTGAAATTCAATAAAATTTTGGAAAGACCACATAATTTAACCCACAGTATTATATACCTAGCAAATTGAATATGTTAATTAATTCTTTCTAAATCATTTAAAGATGACTAGAACTACACAGGACATTTGAAAAAAATACTGAAAGATCCTGAATATATGTGAATACTGTACCAAATTTGCCCCAATAATTACACTTTTTATGGTTTTATTACTATGGTATCAAAATCAAGAATACTATTTTTAATGCCATTTGACATATGCCTACATTCCTTGAAATACCTCAGTGAAGTAAAGAGAGCTCCGGATTCTGTCAGGGGTGTCTTGTGCTTTCATTACTGAACACATCCCCTCTCCTTCACCATTGCTGCAGACATCCAGCAGCCCTGCATGAGTTCCCATCCTCCAAGGCTTTACATAGGTGTCGGTACATCATGGTTAATGGAGAAATCTAATCTCAAAAGATTACACTCTATGTGAGTCAATTCATAATACTGTCCAATGATAATGAATATAAATGCATGCTTTTTAAATTAACTACTGAATATAACTGGGAAATAATAAAATATACTCATATTTTAGAATATTTATTAATTTTATGTGTGTGTGCATGTATGTGTGCATGAGTTTATGTGAGCCATTTTTCTGTATGAGTTTTCAAAGGCCATAAATTGTCCAGCTTCCTGGAGTTAAAGTTGCAGGCTGTTGTGAGTCCCTGCAAGTATACTGGGAATGAAACTGCTGTCTTTTGAAAAGGCAACAATTGCTCTTAACTGCTGAGCTATCTCTCTAACCACTTAAGCATACATTTCAATATATTTTAGCATATATATATTAGCTTGAGTAAGATGTAAGATGTTTTGTCATGTCTGAAAGTTTTCTTCTTGTCCTTTATAAGCAGACAACCCCAGGAACCCACTGGTCTGACTTCCCATCAATGTAGATTGTATCTGTAGATGCCATTTTACAGTAAATAACTCTTGTAAATGGCTTTATTTGCTGAATACAAAGGTTTTGTTTTTTATAATTTGGTTTTGTTTTTATTCACATGACATCTCAATCACAGCCCCCCCTCTCCTCCCAGTCATCCCCTTATGTGTCACTTGTCCCACTACTTCCTCCCCTCTCCTTAGAAAAGGAAAACACTGCCTTAGACACCATCCCACCCTGGGACATCTATTCCCATTGGGAATATGCACGTCCTCCCCCACTGAGGTCCAGCCAAGCAGGTCTTGTAGGGGCTTCAGTGGCAGGCAACAGAGTCTGTGACAGCCCCTGCTCTACTCGGTATGCGACCCACATGGAGACCAATATGCATGACGGCTAGAAATGAGGGGTTGGTGCTAGAACACAGACCCTGTGTGCTATTTGTTTGGTGGTTCAGTCTCTGAGAATTAGTAAACACTTTTCCCATTTTGTAGGCTGCTATTTTGTCTATTGACAGTGTACTTTAGCTCACAGATGCTTTTTAGTTTCATGATTCCCACTTATTAATTGGAGATCTAGTACCTGTGGTATCAGTGTTCTCTTCAGGAAGTTGTCTCCTATGCCAATGACTTCAAGGCCATTCTCCAAGTTCTCTTATATTAGATTTAGTGTGTCTGGTTTTATATTGAGGTCTTTGATCCACTTGGACTTGTTTGGTACAGGGCAATAGACATGATTCTATCTGCGATAATGCAAACATCTAATTAGACCAGCACCATTTGTTGAAATTGCTTTCTTCTTTCCATTGTTTAGTTTGTCAAATATAGTTCTGTGTCAAATATCAATTGTTCCATAGGTGTGTAGGTTTATTTTGGGGTCTTTGATTCTATTCTATTGAGTAATATGTCTGTTTTTATGGCAAAACCATGCAATTTGTATTACTATTGCTCTGTAGTATAGCTTGAAATCAGGGATGGTGATGCCCAAAGAATTTGTTTTACTTTGTTTTCATTTTGGGGGTTTTGTTTGTTTGTTTCTTTGTTTTGTTTGTGCATGATAGTTTTGTCTATCATGAGATTTTTGTTTTTCCATAAAAGCAGAGGAGAGCTTTCTATTTTCTGATATAGTCCTTAGTTTCTTTCTTCAAAGTCTTGAAGATCTTGTCATACAGGTCTTTCACCTGCTTGCTTAAAGTTACACCAAGATATTTTATATTATTTGTGGCTTATGTAAAGAATTTTGTTTCCCTAATTTCCTTTTCATCACATATATGGTCTATATAAAGTATGGCTACTGATTTTTTTTTTAGTTGATTTTTTACTCAATCAATTTTTGAAGTTGTTTATGAAGTGTAGGCGTTCTCTGGTAAATTTTTTTGTTTTGTTTTTTTTCAAGACAGGGTTTCTCTGTATAGCTCTGGTTGCCCTGGAACTCACTTTGTAGACCAGGCTGGCCTCGAACTCAGAATCCGCCTGCCTCTGCCTCCCAAATGCTGGGATTAAAGGTGTGCACCACCACTGCCCAGCTCTGGTGAAAATTTTTAGGGTCACTTTTATATACTATTATATCATATGCAAATAGAAATACTTTGACTTTTTCCATTCTAATTTGTCTCTTCTTGGTATCTTTTAGTTGTCTTGTTGCTCTAGATATAACATAAGTTCTATGTTGAATAGATAGAGAAAAAGTGGGCAGCCTTGTCTTGTCCCTGACTTTAGTGGAGTTGTTTTAAGTTGCACTGCATTTAATTTGGTGTTGGCTATTGGCTTGTTCTATATTGCTTTAATTATGTTATGTATGTGACTTGTATCTTTTGTCTCTCTAAGACATTTAACATAAAGGGGTGTTGGATTTTTGTCTGAGGCATTTTCAGCATCTAATGAGATGATCATGTGATTCTTTTTCTTTCAGCTTGTTGATATGGTGGATTACATTGATGGATTTTTGTATATTGAGCAATTCCTGTGCCCCTGATATGAAGCCTACTTGCTCATGTTGGATGCTGGTTTTGATGTGTTCTTGGATTTGTTTGTGATATTTTATTGAATATTTTTGCATTAATGTTCATAATGTCTGAAATTCTCTTTTTTATTTTTTTGAGTCTTTGTGTGGTTTAGGTATCCGGGTGACTGTGATCTCATAAAATGAGTTTGGCAAAGTTGTTTCTGTTTCTGTCTTGTGGAATATTTTGAGTAGTATTGTTATTAGTTCTTTCTCGAAAGTGTGGTAGAATTCTGCACTAAAACCATTTGTTCCTGGGCTTTTTTTTTTTTTTTTGACTGGGAGATTTTAATGTCTGCTTCTATTTCCTTGGGGCTTATTCAGCTGTTTAAATCGCTTACCTAATTTTGATTTAAATGGTATCTATCTAGAATATAATCCTTTTTGTTTAGATTTTCTAATTCTGTGTAGTATAGCCTTTTGAAGTAGAACCTAATGATTCTTTTAATTTCCTCAGTGTTGTTAGGTCTCCCTTTTCTGAGTGTGTTCATTTGGATACTAACATGCTGCCTTTTAGTTAGTTTAGCTAAAGGTTTGTCTATCTTGTTGATTTTTTCAAAGAACCAGCTTTTGGTTTCCTTGATTCTTCATATTATTCTCTTGGTTTCTAATTGATTGATTTCAGCCCTGCATTTGGTTATTTCATTTTGTCTACTCCTCTTGTGTATGTTTGAATCCTTTTGTTCTAGAGCTTTCAGGCACTTATAAATTGCTAATATGAGAATTCTTCAATCAGTTTATGAAGGCATTTAGTGCTATGAACTTTCCTCTTTGTAATAACTTCATCATGTTCCATAAGTTTTGATATGTTATACCCTAATTTTTATTGAATTCTAGAAAGTCTTTAATTTCTTTTTTTTTATTTCTTCCCTGACTCAGTGATGGTTGAATAAAGAGTTGTTCAGGTTTCTTTTGTTTGTTTGCTTGGTTTTTTTTTCTGAGTTTGTAGGCTTTTTGTTGTTTCTGTTGTTGTTGAAGTCCACTTTAACCTATGGTGGTTTGATAAGATACGAGGAGTGATTTCAATTCTTCTGTACCTGTTGAGGCTTGCTTTTTGACCAAACATATGTTCAGTTTGGGAGAATGTTCCATGAGGTGCTGTAAAGAAGATATATCCTTTTGTGTTTGGGTGAAAGGTTCTATAGATATCTATTAGGTCCATTTGTTTCACAACCTCTGATAGTTTCATTATTTCTCTGTTTAGTTTCAGTCTTGATGATCTGTCCGTTGATGAGAGTGGGGTCTACAACCATTAATGTTTGAGGCTCAATGTGTGGTTTCAACTTGAGTAATGTTCCTTTTTATGACTGTATGTACCTTTGTGTTTGGGGTATATATATTCAGAATTAAGGAGCATTTTGATAATTTTTCCTTTCTTAAGTATAAAGTGCTCTTCCTCATTTCTTATGATTAATTTGTGTTGAAAGTATTTCATTAGATATTATAATGGCTACTCCAGCTTCACTTTTGGGTCTGTTTTCTTAGAAAACTTTTTTCATAGCCCTTTATTTTGAGGTACTGTCTATCATTGTTTCTTTATGCAACAGAATGATGGATCCTGTTTTCACAACCATTATTCCTGTGTCTTTTTATTGGGGAATTGAGTCCATTGATATTGAGATATTTTGATGTTGGTGCAGTGTGTGTGTGTGTGTGTGTGTGTGTGTGTATACTCATGTGTGTTTTTTTTTATTTCAATGGTATGGAAATATTTATTTCTTATGTGTAGTTAACTGTCTTGAGTTAGAGTTTTCCTTCAGTTTTTTCCTGAAGGGGAGGATTTGTGGATAGATAATATTTAAATTTAGTTTTGTCTTTGAATATCTTTTTTTCTCCATCTATAGTGATTGAGACTTTTTCTCAGAATATTAATCTAGGTTGACATCTTAGGCTGTTTTCTTAGAGGATATAAGACACGACCAAGTCCTTCTAGCTTTTAAAGTCTCCATTGAGAATTCAGGCACAATTCTGATAGATCTGCTTTTGTATATTGAATGGACGTTGTTTGCCTTACATTTTTTTTTATTGGATGTTTTATTTACATTTCCTATGTTGTCCCCTTACCCCATCCCCCACCCACCCCGGAACCCCCAATCCCCTCACCCCTCCTCCTTCTTCTCTGTGGATGTAACCTCTATCTACTCCCCCCCACTCCCACCTCCCCACCCTCAAAACTCCCACCCCCTGGGGCATCCACCCTTCATGAGGTCAAGGTTCTCTTCTTCCACCTATGCCCAGCAGGGCCCTCCACTCTTACATATTCAGTTGAAGCCCTGGATCCCCCCCTAAGTGCTCCCAGACTGGTGGTTTAGACCCTGGGAGCTATGGTTGGTTGGTATTGTTGCTCTCCTCATGGTGCTGCAAATCCTTTCAGCTCCTTCAGTCTTCACTCTAACTCCTCTATTGAGAACCCCATGATCAGTTCAATGGCTAGTTGTGAGCATCTGCCTCTGAATATGTCAGACTCTTGAAGACCTCTGAGGAGACATCCATATCAGGCTCTTATCAGCATGCACTTCCTGACTTCCACATCAGCATCTACCTTTGGTGACTACACATGGGATGGATACTCAGGTGGAAAGGTCTTCAGACGGCCCCTCCTTCAGTTTTTGTCCCTCGCTTTGTCTCCATATTTGCTCCCTAGAGTATTTTGTTGCTCCTTCTAAGAAGGACCGAATCACCCCAACTTGGTCTTCCTTCTTTATGGACTTCATGTGGCCTGTGAGTTGCATCTTGGGCATTTCAATGTTCTGGGCTAATATCCAATAATCAGTGAGTGAATACCATGTGTGTTCTTTTGTGATTGGCTTACCTCACTCAGGATGATAATTTCTAGTTCCATCCATTTACCTAGGAACCTCTTGAATTCATTGTTTTTAATAGCTGAGTAATACTCCATTGTGTAAATATACCACATTTTTTGAATCCATTCCTCAGTTGAAGGACATCTGGGTTCTTTCCAGCTCCTGGCTATTATAAATAAGGCTGCTATGAACATAGTTGAGCATATGTCCTTATTATATGTTTGAGCATCTTCTGGGTATATGCCTAGGAGTGGTATAGCTGGATCCTCGGGTAATGCTATGTCCAATTTTCTGAGGAACCGCCAGACTGATTTCCAAAGTGGTTGCACCATCTTGCAGTCCCACCAATAATGGAGGAGTGTTCCTCTTTCTCCACACCCTCGCCAGCATCTACTATCACCTGAGTTCTTAATCTTAGCCATTCTGACTGGTGTGAGAAGGAATCTCAGGGTTGTTTTGATTTGCATTTCCCTGACGACTAAGGATGCCGAGCATTTCTTTAGGTGCTTCTCGGCCATTCGAGTTTCTTCTGTTGAAAATTCTTTGTTAAGCTCTATACCCCATTTTTTTTTTAAAGATTTGTTTATTTATTTTATTTATGAGTACACTGTAGCTGTCTTCAGATACACCAGAAGAGGGCATCGAATCTCATTATGGGTGGTTGTGAGCCACCATGTGGTTGCTGGGATTTGAACTCAGGACCTCTGGAAGAGCAGTCAGTGCTCTTAACCGCTGAGCCATCTCTCCAGCCCTATACCCCATTTTTTAATAGGGTAATTTGGTTGTCTGGAGTCTAATTTCTTGAGTTCTTTGTATATATTGGATATTAGCCCTCTATCAGATGAAGGATTGGTAAAGATCTTTTCCCAATTTGTTGGTTGTCGTTTTGTCCTATTGACAGTGTCCTTTGCCTTACAGAAACTTTGCAATTTTATGAAGTCCCATTTGTCAATTCTCGATCTTAGAGCATATGCCATTGGAGTTCTGTTCAGGAACTTTTCCCCTGTGCCCAAGTATTCGAGGCTTTTCCCCACCTTCTCTTCTATTAGTTTCAGTGTATCTGGTTTTATGTGGAGGTCCTTTATCCACTTAGATTTGTGCTTTGTACAAGGGGATAAGAATGGATCAATTTTCATTCTTCTACATGTTGTCCTCCAGTTGAACCAGCACCATTTGTTGAAAATGCTGTCCTTTTTCCACTGGACAGTTTTAGATCCTTTGTCAAAGATCAAGTGACCATAGGAGTGTGGGTTCATTTCTGGGTCTTCAATTCTATTCCATTGATCTTCCTGCCTGTCTCTGTACCAATACCAGGTAGTTTTTATCACTATTGCTCTGTAGTACAGCTTGAGGTCAGGGATGGTGATTCCTCCACAAGTTCTTTTATTGTTGAGAATAGTTTTCGCTATCCTGGGTTTTTTTTGTTATTCCATATGAATTTGAGAATTTCCTTTTCTAACTCTGTGAAGAATTGAGTTGGGATTTTAATGGGGATTGCATTGAATCTGTAGATTGCTTTTGGCAAGATGGCCATTTTTATTATATTAATCCTACCAATCCATGAGCATGGGAGATCTTTCCATCTTCTGAGATCTTCTTCAATTTCTTTCTTCAGAGACTTGAAGTTCTTGTCATACAGGTCTTTCACTTGCTTGGTTAGATTCACACCAAGGTATTTTATATTATTTGCAACTATTGTGAAGGGTGTCATTTCCCTAATTTCTTTTTCAGTCTGTTTATCTTTCATGTAGAGGAAGGCTACTGATTTGTTTGAGTTGATTTTATAACCAGCCACTTTGCTGAAGTTGTTTATCAGGTTTAGGCGTTCTCTGGTGGAAGTTTGGGGGTCACTTAAGTATACTATCATATCATCTGCAAATAGCGATATTTTGACTTCTTCCTTTCCTATTTGTATCCCTTTGACTTCTTTTTGTTGTCTAATTGCTCTGGCTAAGACTTCCAGTACTATATTGAATAGGTAGGGGGAGAGTGGGCAGCCTTGTCTAGTCCCTGATCTTAGTGGGATTGCTTCAAGTTTCTCTCCATTTAGCTTGATGTTGGCTACTGGTTTGCTGTAAATTGCTTTTACTATGTTTAGGTAGGGGTCTTGAATTCCTGATCTTTCCAAGACTTTTATCATGAAGGGATGTTGAATTTTGTCAAATGCTTTCTCAGCATCTAGTGAGATAATCATGTGGTTTTTTTCTTTAAGTTTGTTTATATAGTGGATTACATTGATGGATTTCCGAATATTGAACCATCCCTGCATTCCTGGGATAAAACCTACTTGATCATGATGGATGATTGTTTTGATGTGGTCTTGGATTCGGTTTGCTAGAATTTTATTGAGTATTTTTGCATCGATGTTCATAAGGGAGATTGGTCTGAAGTTCTCTTTCTTTGTCGGGTCCTTGTGGGGTTTGGGTATGAGTGTAATTGTAGCTTCATAGAACGAATTGGGTAGTGTTCCTTCTGTCTCTATTTTGTGGAATAGTTTGAAGAGAATTGGTATTAGGTCTTCCTTGAAGGTCTGATAGAATTCAGCACTAAAACCATCTGGTCCTGGGCTTTTTTTAGTGGGGAGACTTTTAATGACTGCTGCTATTTCCTGAGGGGTTATGGGACTATTTAGATGGTTTATCTGCTCCTGGTTTAACTTCGGTACCTGGTATCTGTCTAGGAAATTGTCCATTTCATCCAGGTTTTCCAGTTTTGTTGAGTATAGGCCTTTGTAGTAGGATCTGATGATTTTTTTAATTTCTTCCATTTCTGTTGTTATGTCTCCCTTTTCAGTTCTGATTTTATTAATTTGGATACTGTCTCTGTGCCCTCTGGTTAATCTGGCTAACAGTTTATCTATCTTGTTGATTTTCTCAAAGAACCAACTCCTGGTTTTATTGATATTTTGTATTGTTCTTTCTGTTTCTATTTGGTTGATTTCAGCCCTGAGTTTGATTATTTCCTGCCTTCTACTTCTTTTTTTTTAAGGATTTAATAAAACTAAAGTTTTTCATTTTTACATTTTTCATTCCCATACAAAGTATTATATATGTATATAATATTATATAACTATATAACTATATAACTACTATATAACTATAACTATATATATATATATATGATATTTATTTACATTTCAAATGTTTCCCCTCCAGAAACCCCCTATCCCACCACCCTCCACCTGCTTCTATGAGGATGATCCCACACCCACCTACCCACTCCAGCCTCTCCTCCATAGCATTCTCCTTCACTGGGACATTGAGTCTTAACAGGACCAATGGCCTCTCCTCCCATTGATGCCCAAAAATGTTATCCTTTGCTACACATGCACCTGGAGTCATGGGTCCCTCCATGTGTACTCTTTGGTTGGTGGCTAAGTCCCTGGGAGGTCTGGAGGGTTTGGTTGGTTGATATTGTTGTTCTTCATATAGGGTTACAAACCCCTTCAGCTTCTTCAGTCCTTCAGTCCTTTCTCTAACTCCTCCATTGGAGACCCTCATGCTTAGTCTAATGGTTGGCTGTGAGCATCTACCTCTGTATTTTTCAGCCTCTGACAGAACCTCTCAGAAGACAGCTATATCAGGCTCCTGTCAGCAAGCACTTCTTGGCAACCACAATAGTGCATATGGTGACTGCACATAGGATGGATCCCCAGTTGGGAGAGTCTCTGAATGGCTTTTCCTTTAGTCTCTGCTCCACATTTTGCATCCATATTTACTCCCTGAGTATTTGGTTCCCCCTTCTAAGAAGCACTGAAGCATCAACACTTTGATCTTCCTTCTTCTTAAGCTTCATGTGGTCTGTGAATTGTATCTTGGGTATTCCTAGCTTTTGGGCTAATGTCCACTTATCAATGAGTGCATGCCATATGTGTTCTTTTGTGATTGGGTTACCTCACTCAGGATGATATTTTCTAGCTCCATCCATTTCCCTAAGAATTTCATGAAGTCATTGTTTTTAATAGCTGAGTAGTTCTATATTGTGGAAATGTACCACATTTTCTGAATCCATTCCTCTGTTGAAGGACATCTGGGATCTTTCCAGCTTCTGGCTATTATAAATAAGGCTGCTATGAACATAGTGGACCATGTGTCCTTGTTATATGTTGGAGCATCTTTTGGGTATATGCTCAGGAGTGGTATATGTAGGTCCTCTGGTAATGATATGTCCAATTTTCTGAGGAACTGCCAAACTGATTTCCAGAATTATTGTACCAGCTTGCAATCCCACCAACAATAGAGGAGTGTTCCTCTTCCTCCACATCCTCACCAGCATCTGCTGTCACCAGAGGTTTTGATCTTAGCCATTCGGACTGGTGTGAGGTGGAATCTCAAGGTTGTTTTGATTTGCATTCCCTGGTGACTAAGGATATTGAACATTTCTTTAGGTGCTTCTCAGGCATTCGAGTTTCCTCAGTTGAGAATTCTTTGTTTAGCTCTTTACCCCATTTTAATAGAGTTATTTGATTCTCTGGAACCTAACTTCTTGAGTTGTTTGTATATATTGGATATTGGCCCTCTATCATAAAGATAGATCTTTTCTCAGTCTGTTAAAGATCTTTTCTCAATCTGTTAGTTGCTGTTTTGTCTTATTGGCAGTGTCCTTTGCTTTAAAGAAGCTTTGGAATTTTATGAGGTCCCATTTGTCAATTCTTGGTCTTAGAGGATAAGCCAGAAAATCTACCCTCGTGCCCCTCTGTTCAAGGCTTCTCCCCACTTTCTCTTCTATTAATTGCAGTGGATCTGGTTTTATGGGGAGGTCCTTGAACTACTTGAACTTGAGCTTTGTACTAAGAGATAAAAATGTATCGATTTATATTCTTCTACAGGCTGACCACCAGTTGAACCAGCACTATTTGTTGAAAATGTTGTCTTTTTTCCACTGGGTGGTTTTAGCTCCTTTGTCAAAGATCAAGTGACCATAAGTATGTGGGTTCATTTCTGTATCTACAATGGGTTGGCAGGATTAATATTGCAAAAATAGCCATCTTGCCCAAAACAATTTATAGATTCAATGAAATCCTCATCAAAATCCAACTCAGTTCTTCATAGAGTTAGAAAGAGCAAGTTGCAAATTCATTTGAAATAATAAAAAACACAGGATACTGAAAACTATTCTTAACAATAAAAGAACTTCTTGGGGAATCACCATCCCTAACCCTGTATTACAGAGCAATAGTGATAAAAGCTGTATGGTATTGGTGCAGATACAGTCAGGTAGAACAATGGAATAGAATTGAATACATTGCAGCTTTTAAGTAATCTTCCTTTGTTCTGTAGATTTTGTGTTTTGATAATTATGTGGCTGGAAGAGTTTCTTTTCTGGTCCAATCTAATTGGCATTCTGTAAGCTTCTTGTCTGCTTATAGGCACCTCTTTTTGGATGGATAAATTTTATTCTATGTTTTTGTTGAAATATTTTGTGGTTTTTTATTCTGGGCTTTTCACATTATCTATTCCAATTATTCTTTGGTTAGGCCTTTTCACAGATTTCCAGATTTCCTGAATGTTTTGTGCCACAAATTTTTAAGACCTAACATTGTCTTTGACTGATATATCAATTTCTTCTGGAGTATTTTCTATGCCTGAAATTCTCTCTTCCATCTCTTTTATTTTGTTGGTGATGCTTACATCTGTAGTTCCTGTTCTCTTTTCTAGGTTTTCTATCTCCAGAGTTCCCTCAAATTGTGTTTTCTTTATTTCCTTTGTTCCCATCAGAACAGTGACCAGATAATATAGAGCTGTAGGGACAGCCCAAAACTAGCTCAGGGAGGCTGGGCGTGCCTAGGGGCAGGCAGGTGAATGGAGGGAAGTGATAAAACCTGGTTGTTCCTCATTCAGCAGGCCCAATAGTGCTGGCAGAGCATGACCAGACAACAGAGTTCTTGGGACAACCTGCAGCTAGGTCAGGGCTGCTCAAATACACAGGCATTTGAAATTGATCCATTCTTTTGAGAAACACTCCATTGCATAAATATAAACAATATATATATATATATATATATATATATATATATATATATATTTCTATTCACTTACACTCAAATTTTCCCAAGTTGAAACTATCATGAATAAGATAAGGCTACAAATATTCAAATATAAGACTTCAATGAACACCTGTCTTGATTTTTTTCCTTATATAAATAAGCAATTATCAGAGCATGTTGTATATGTGTTTATGCATTTGTAATGACTCTTCAAGCAATTCCAGTATATGTATCCAATTTTTACTATAAAAAAAAAGGCACCAAAGTTCCAGGTGTACTGAGTCCTTGTCAACATTTGAAATAACAAGTGTGTGTGTGTGTGTGTGTGTGTGTGTGTGTGTCTATATGTGTTTTAATTTCTGTCATTGTGAATACTATGTCGTAGCCTTTTGTTATGGTTTTATTTTATACTTCTCCAACAATCCATGACATTTAGCATCTTTAAATATGTTTATTAATATTTTTATGAAGTTTGTAGTTAGCAGTCTTTTTTTTATCACATTTACCTTTGGGAGTGGGGCTTGGATACACGCTTCTTGACATGTTCATCAATTGTTCAACTTTTTTGGGGTGGTTGAATGACCTTTTCTGAGGGGTCACATTTCAGATCTCTTATATGTTAGATATTTCTATTACAATTTATAATAGTAGCAGTTATGAAATAAGAACAAAATGCTTTTATGTTTTTGTGTCATCACATGAAGAACTGTATTAAATGGTCACAGCATTAAGAAAGTTGAGAAATCTGCCAAGGCCAAAGGATATCGTTACTAAAGCCAGTTACATCCTATCATGTATATCTTGAAGACTTAATTCAGGTCTTCAAGCTTGAGAGTAAACATCATTACCTGTTGTTCTATCTTGCTGGCACTGCTTGCTGCTTTTAAAATATAGGCTTTTGTATGCTTATTATTTAAAATATTCTTTAGAATTGAGAATGGCAGTCTTTGTTTGATATATGTTGTATTTTAATATACTTATCTAAAACAGTTTCAAAGTACAGATTTATATACATTAAAGATAAGTCTTTGAATAAACCTACTGGGAATGTAAAGAATTTTCCATCGAATTCCAAAAGTTAGTGTTCTTTGCCTTAAAGGAATGGTTTAAGTAAAAGAAAATGAGATTTTAGGTATATTTCTATGTAAAAAATAATTTTTAAAATAATTAAAATAATATTTTCATTAATTGTTTGAGAATTACCAGGTTTTAGCATGCATTTGTTAACTTGTGCACACTGTTGTGATCTCTGTGAATTAATATACTCAACTCCCCTGCTGTGTCTGGAGAATACTCTTGCACTGTAGTTGCATACACACTGTGGCTCTTTTTTTAATTATTGTATTTGTTTTTATTATATTTAGTTTATTTACATTTCAGATGTTATCCCCTTTCCCCACCTACACCCCCAATGAGCCCCCTATCCCATCCCTCCTCCTCCTTTTTGCTTTATACCATTTTAATTACTTCCAAGAATTAAGGTCAGTTCTAGGTTGAGGAAATAACAATATAGTAGTTCCAATTAGTCAAGGAACAAACAAGACAATAAACACAAATAGTCAAAGAACAAGCAAGGCAATAAACAAAGTCCCATGATCACTAATGTGGCTCTTTTTTTTACCAGCATTGCCTATAGTGATTTTTGAGACTTTAATAATTTTTTAGAGAAGAATGACCTGTATAATTTATAACTGAAGAGAATCAGTAGACATTGAAACAAAATTTTTCTCTAAACTGACTTATAAGGGAAGCAAATATTTGACAACTTTAAATTCCTCATTTGCACTATACCTCTGTAGTTTATACACAGATTGTGTTCATTTGTCAGTGACATGAATTACCATGCCACCATTAAAATAAAGAGCACAGACAAACAAGAGCCAGAAGCTGGAAAGAACCCAGATGTCTTTCAACAAAGGAATGGATACAAAACAATGTGGTACATTTACACAATGGAGTATTACTCAGCTATTAAAAACAATGAATTTGAGAAATTCTTAGGTAAATGGATGGAACTGGAAAATATTATCCTGAGTGAAGTAACACAATCACAAAAGAACACACATGGTATTCACTCACTGATGAGTGGATATTAGTCCAAAAGCTTGAAATACCTAAGATTCAACTCACAGACCACATGAAGCTCATGAAGAAGGAAGACCAAGTGTGGGTGCTTCAGTCCTTCTTAGGAGGAGTAACAAAATACTCAAGGGAGCAAATATGGAGACAAAATGTGGGACAGAAACTGAAGGAGATAGAAGCTGATGTGGATGTCAGTGAGTCCATGCTGACAGGAGCCTGATATAGCTGTCTCCTTAGAAGTCTGCCAGAGCCTGACATATTCAGAGGTGAATGCTCACAGCTAACCATTGAACTGATCCTCATTGGAGGAGTTAGAGAGAAGACTGAAGTAGCTGAAAGGGTTTGCCCCTCCATGACGAGAGCAACGATACCAACGAACCAGAGCTCCCAGTGTCTAAACCACCAGCTGGGGAGCACATAGCATGGCTCCAGCTGTATATGTAGGGGAGAATGGCCTTGTTGGGCATAGGTGAGAGAGGAGATCCTTGCCCCCATGAAGGCTAGGCACCAAGTGTGGAGGAATTCGAGGTTGGGGAGGTTGGAGTGGGGGTTAGGTGGGGGCACATCCTCATAGAAGGAGGAGGAGGGAGGATGGGATAGGGGTCCTTGGGTGGAGGGTGGGGAAATGAGGTAAGGGAATAACATCTGAAGTGTAAATAAAATATTCAATAGATAAATGAATGAATGAATAAATAAATAAATAAATAAATAAATAAATAAATATAGAAACAGCAAGGATATTTCTTGAAAACAGTACTGACAAGCCAACATCATAGCAGGATTGTTTAGGGAAGGGAAAACTTGAAACAGCTTCAATGTGAAGAAAAGTAAAGGTGTCATAACGAAGCTGTAGTTCTTGGTGAGACAGAAAATTAATGAGAAGCTCTTGTCAAAGATTGAAAGAGATAATGCAGATATATTCTTTTCCAACTAGGAGAATAAACAGTACCAGAAAGCAAAGAAACTGCTAAACATTACCAATACAGACAGAAATAGTCAACAACCAACTAATAAGATTTCTACAGGTCCCCAAATGGCAAAGTGACCATGAGTTAAAACAATAAGACAGCAGATTAAAGAACACCACATATTTTTCAGCACAGATATACAAATGGCCAAATATAAATGAATTTAAAAAAATAAAGGAGGAATGCCTAGCAACCTTAAAAGATGCTATCTGGCAAATTATTTAGGGAACTGGAGGAGAAGAGGAGGCATTCCCTTTGACTTTCCTACAAAGATTAATGCCAGAGAGTTGATGAGAGTAACTTTCTTTTTTATACAAATGTTCTAGATACTGAACAAGCAAGTGAAAACTAGATTATCACTATGTTTAAACCTTTAACAAATTAACAAGACCAGAGCATGATCTTTAGAGGTTACTCTAACCATGGTATTGTCACTTGGCTCTTGAGGAGAGATAACAGCATCATTTATACAGTAGTTTTGCCAAAATTGAACCCTGAAATAATAAAAGCCTTTAGAATTCTATTTAGGGACAGAAGTACATGCTACATGGTTTTCTAAGGTATAGTACCCAAAGCTCTATCTGGATTGAAATTCTAGGGGGTATGTTACTCGGTTTAAAAACAATGATAAATGATAAAATAATATATAAGAGGGTCTTTATGAAAGTTAAAATAATCTCAAAAGAAACATCAAACAAATCAATGTGTGGACTGTTCTTCTTTTGCTCTCTTTTCTTACTAACTTTTTTTTCTTTTTTTTCTACTTCTTAAAAAATACAGAGCGCTTCCACGAATTTGCGTGCCATCCTTGCACGGGGGCCATGCGAATCTTCGCTGTATCATTCCAATTTTAGCATATGTGCTGTCGAAGTGAGCACAACATTTTTTATTTTCTTTAAATATAATTACAGCATTTTTTTCCTTTACTCCCCCAATTTCTCCCATGTCCTCTCCTATCACCCATGCTGCACTTTACTCCTTAGATTGATGGTTTCTTTTTCCTATATGCACACACACACACACACACACACACACGCACACATGCACACACATACACACACACACACACACATACACACACACACACATACACACACACACATACACATACACACACACACATACACACACACACACATACACACACACACATACACACATACACACACACACACATACACACACACACGTACACACACACACATACACACACACACACACACATACACACACACACATACACACACATAATTCCACAAACATATGCACACACATGCAAACACACACACAGACACACACCACATATACATACACATGTACATATATATACACACATTAATATGTAAATTATATTAATATACAAACACAATTTGCTGAATTCATTTGGTATAGCTTTTATGTGTAGGACTTCAGGGCTGACTACAAATCTCTTGGTATTCAATAACCAATTAGGAGACTCATTCCTGTAGAAGACAAATTCTCCCTCTCTCAGCAATCACGTAGTTCTTTCTCTAGGGTTGAGGCCTGTGACATTTCTCCTTCCCGTGTTAGCATGTCTATTCCTGTAGTCAGTGTAGCTTTCCTTTTGTTTCTAGAAAATGCAATCTCAGAGCTGCCTTTTGAACCTCTGGCTCTCACAATTTTTTCATCCCTTTCTTCCACAAAGTTCCCTGAACCGTATGTGTAGAAGTTGTATTGTAGATGTATCCATGAGGGCACGGCATCCTGTGATCAGTCATTCTATGTATTTCAATCAGTTGTGGTTTTCCATTATATTCTCCATTTAGTGCAAAGAGACACTTATTTGATGAGGGGTGCAAGCTACATATATCTGTGGGAATAAGGATAAATATTTAAATGTAGCTGGTAAATATTATGTTGAGTGAGGAAGGAGCTTTAATTGAGAGATGGAGAGAAGTCAGCACTGAAACACTGGGAAGGAAAATTTAAAATATCATTAAAGATGTTTGAAAAAGTCTTCAGGAAAGATTGCATGTTTAGTAAAGATCATACAGACACACACACACGCAAACATATATAGAGTTAAAAAATGTTATGCCACTTGGGTTGACAATGCTTCCCACAAGAGACATAGGCCATCCAAGAAAAACCCAAAACTAGGTATAAGAAAGCTCCTGTAGAGTTATTATCAAAGTACAAGAGGTGTCCACAACAAGCTACTGCTGTTGTTCCTGCTACATTCATATATATTTTATGTATATATCATAAATATAATATATCATATCTTTTGGTTAATTTTAATGATTTTAAAATAAGATAAACTTTCAAAATTTGTTTCCCATGAGATTAACGTGAAAGTTGTCTACCCAATGACTTTTTTTCATACATTGTAACTATTTACATGTATAAACACACTTTGTGGAAGGTGTTTTGGTTATTGTATAGAGAGAAAGGAAAGAAACCGTTCTGTGTGTTTCTGTCATTCTGTCAAAAAATCATGGTTGGCTAGACTTTTAGTTCTGGCCCACCATCAAGGAAAAAGTGTCAAAATGTAAACTTTCATCTTCTCTATAAAATTTCAATGTTACTTGACTGCAAATACCTTCATGAGTGAAAGGCAGGTACCTTTTCTAAAAATAAGACAGGAGATTAAAGGCATACCTTTTATATTTGATTGTCAGAAATTGAACAATTTGTTAAAATTGACTTTCTACAGTTGCACTTTCCTGGGAATCATCGATATTAAACCCTTTCTCTGGCAGTGCTGATACTTACACATCAACAAATGCTCCTTCCTGCACTGTAGACTGTTCACCCATTGTCCTACTACTTCTCTTTCTGTCCTGGAATTAGAGTTATTCTGTTTGTTTTGCACATCAAGGATCATTAAATGGAAGTCTTTAATAAAACATACATGTCATTAATCTCCCACAGACTTCTGTCTGTTACCAGGACAGGAGATTTAAGATGATTGTGATACATTCTTGCGATCCAAGTAACACTTGGTTGACCGAGGCAAGTGGTTTGCCATGAGTTTGACTGCATAGTGAGTTCTAGGCTAGCCTAGGATATGGTTTCAGATTTTTTCTCAAAAGACTGATGATGATGATGATGATGATGATGATGATGTATGTGTGGGGTTGTAGAGTGGGATGATTGAGTTCCTTAGCTAGGTAGACCAGACTAAACTACACTGATCGCTTTACAAGAGAAGAATGCTAAATTACTCTGTCTAACCACAGTTAGATTGAGTTCTTTTTCCAGTACCTAACGTCTAGAGTTCTGTGGCGTAAATTAATCTAGCAATTGTCACAGGCTAGTATCATGAATCTGTGATTACATAGGTATGTAGAAAGGAACTGAGCAAAACCACCCCTGAATCTTCAAATCCACCATGCAATAATTCTCAAAGCAGTTGCTATGCTTTATTCTGCATAGGCTTTGATAGGAG
The DNA here is from genome assembly GCF_004785775.1 of Grammomys surdaster. NCBI lineage: Eukaryota > Metazoa > Chordata > Mammalia > Rodentia > Muridae > Grammomys > Grammomys surdaster. The sequence continues at coordinate 3,595,347 of NW_021604744.1, read as the reverse complement.
CAGAAGGTCCTGGCTTGTTTTGTTCATCCAGCAGTTTTGAACCAAAATGGGATGGTACTTGAAAAAACTCCCCCCAATGTAAAAGTTTATATATATGGGGGTTAATTTAATTTATTCCTCTTAATTTGCCAGGCAAAGTTTATGATATGGCTTTTGGTTATTAGTAAATAACAGAATGGTCAGTCAGGTTCTAGTTTGCAAATCTTCCAGTGAGTATTTTGTGTTATTGTGACTATAGAACATCTCCGTTTCTCATAAGTGTACTTTTATGGAAATAATTTAATATTATTCCATTTACTGATTAGGCATCAAATGTCACTTACCAAAGTCATAAGTTCGAAATTATTCATAAAGCAAAAATATAAACTGTGATTATGCAAGAAATCTTTGCATCTGTGGAACCAAGCTATCATCATGTATTCTTCATAAACATATTTTTAGATATTAATTTTCCAACACTAGAGCTCAAAACCAGAGCTTTATTCTTTATGACTATGTTACATTCCTGGCTTCACAAAATTGCTTACATGAGAATATGAAATTAATGCTTTATGTTGATGTAGAAAACTGGAGTTCTTTGGAGGCAAAAATTATCTCAATTTTTAAATCAATTTATTAAAAATTGATAAACAATAAAATAAATAAATAATAAATATAACCTTGGTTTCATGATCAAGTATTTGTATATGTCTTTGAATATTTTAATGTTGGTTGAACAAGATTACTAGGTAGTTAAGATTTGAAAGTCTCTTCTTGTGTTTATTTGATTCTGTTTGTAGTTATGTTTAGGAAAAACCATATAAACATTCTTCTTTTTACATATGTTAATTTAGTCAGATTAATGTTGACCAAGTGTTTTGTGATAGAAAGTAGTTAAATGGATAATGCCTGAGTTTCCAAATATCTTGCAGAATAGCTCCTAAATCATATGGGAAAAGTAATAGTTGAGTATTAATAAGTTTCTGTTTCTTTTCCTTCCAAATGTCTCATAAAATAAAACTCAGTAAATCACTCAGTCAGCTCAAATTTCAATGTGGCAGCTACTCCTCAGAAATGACCATGGTTGGAGAGCAGAGATATTATGATCACATAATTTACTGTAAGGATTGTAGCTTTTCAATTCACTTTTGACAAGAAATGCCTGAAAAGGTGATTATTTCTCTTGGAAGATGCCTAGCAGCACAGTGGCAGAACTTTGAAAAGCTAAGAGGTCATCTTTAGGGTAAACTTAAGTTTAGTGTAAACTTAGGGTAAACTTTAGTGTAAACTTAAGATTCCCTGCTAGAACTGGACATGGGGAAGCAGACAGCAGTTTTCACCATGCTGTTATCCTTGTGTTTGAAGCACTCTTGAATTTGTTTTCTACCATGCTCACACCCAAGTGTGAGTAGTCTTACTGTGGCTGTGGCCACTGTTGAATTTGTTGAATTTCACCCGCTGCCATATTTTCATATTCTAACACTGTGGAAAGTGAGATAGCTGAGGGTGCAGACTAAATCATAATGCTCTAAGAGTTCCCTGTGTATCATTTATAACTTCATATCTAATTTTCTACCACAGAGAATATGTAGTAATATTTGTTCTCCAAGTAATGAGTCTATATTTTTGCATACATTTTTCTCCATTAATTTATTTATTTGTTCACTTTACACCATGATTGTAGCCTCTACTTCCTTCGAGTCTCCCCTCCCAGGCCACTTCCTCCATCCCCCCTTCCTCTCACCTCTGAGAAAGGGGAGGTCTCCCCTGGGTACCAACCTACACTGGTACCTCAAATCACTATAGGACTAAGTGCATCCTATCCCACTGAATCCAGACAAAACATCCCAGCTAGGGAAGCATGATCCACAAGCAGGCAACAGAGGCAGCATAAGCCCCCCCTTCAGTTGTTGGCAGACCCATGTGAGGACCAAGTTACAAATCTCCTATATATATATGCAGGGGCTTAGGTTAAACCCTTATATGCTCTTCAGTTGGTGGTTCAGTTTCTGGGAGCCCCCAAGGGTCCATTCTTATTGACTCTCTTGGCCTTCTTCAAAGGGAGTAGAGTTTCTATCCCCTTTGGGGGCCACAGTGGTTCCCCTAACCTCTTCCTTAAGCATTCCTCTGTCTAATATTTAGCTGTGAGTCTCTGCATCTCTTTCAGTCAGTGGCTGGGTAGAACTTTTCAGAGGACAGTTATGCTAGACTTCCATCTGCAAGCATAACAGAATATAATTCATAGTGTCAGGATTGGTTCTTGCTCTTGGGATGTGTTGATCTTTCTGCTCTAAAGGGAAGGTATCCTGCGAATTGGAAGCCCAGGAACCATATAGCTCTGAAAGGGGAGGGTATTCCAGTGGAAGGGCATCCTGAGACAACAGGGTCCCAGGAACCACACAGCTCTCAGAGGAAGCCTCTTCAACAGAGGTATTTCAGCTCCGAGGGAAGGGTTTCCCCAGCTAAGATGTGGAACTCAGGAGCCTCAGGTCTGCTCCTTTTCTTTGCTTCTTCCCTTCTTATTCTCAGTGCTTCTTGTCTTCTTCTGATGAGGAAATCACACCAGGCAGCAAAACTCATGAAAGTAATTTATTGCAGGGTCCAGAGTGAGGAGAGGCAAATTCAGCAGTGGCTGCCTATGCTCCTGGGAGGGAACAGAGAGCATCAGGGAATTAGAAAAAATTCAGTGATTTTATAGGACTTCTTGCTTAGACAGAACTTTCTTTTTTCTTTCTTTCTTTCTTTTTTTGTAACTTAAATTTTTTATTGGATATTTTATTTATAATACACACATCATCTCCTTTCCCCATTTTCCCTCCCTAGAATCCCCTATCCCATCCTCCTCTTCCTTTATGCTTATATGACATTTTGATTACATGTATGTATTAAGGTCAGTTCTAGCATGAGGAACTAGCAATACAATAGATGCAAATAGTCAAGGAACAAGCAACTCAATAAACACAAATAGCCAAAGAAAAGGCAAGGCGTTAAACACTCCCATGATCACTGTTTCTAAGGGTTTATCAGGATGACCAAAGTGTCTGAGCTTATTTCCCTGTCCTAACCCAAGGTCATTTTCATATCTGAAGCCTACTTTCTTGTTCTTGCCTAAAACTTAGAATCCTGTCTGAAATTATTTCTTTGTTCTAGGATAATATTTAGGTTCCTGCCTGAGATTACTTCTTTGTTCTAGCCTAAGATTTAGATTCCTACCTGAAATCACTTCTTTTCTCTAGCCTAATGTCAGATTCCTGTCTGAAGCCTATTTCCTTGTCCTTGGCCCATGTCAGATTCTTGCCAAGCAGCCCCAAAGGCTCTCTGCCTCTCCCCCTTTTTTATTTCATTAACAAGACTGAGCCTGTCTTAGGTCTTTCTGACAAGAATGCCTTCCTTACCCATCATGGAATATGCATTATCAAAAGCAATGCACTTATGTCTTAGGTCGGTAAGTCTCTGTACAAAATCTTACCCATCCTTGGCTTGCAAGCCTGTTAATTTAATACTCTGTCTTGGGGTCCCTTTTCAGGTTCAAGACATGTACTTTGGCTGCCAATATGTTGATGTTGTTCCCAGGACAAAAAAGGCACGCATGACCAAGCTATATATGCCATCTTTGAATCTTAACCAAAATAAAAATACTGACCTCAGGCCACGGGTAATTTTATCTGCAGTATCTACCACATCAACACTCAGCAGAGTAGCAATCTTGAAATTCATAAGCTCTCTATGTATCACTAAAACATCGCAAGTTGTGTTAGAATTATCCCAAATATACTGCACATCTCATTAGACTTCTTCCTAATTATAATGACTACCACTGTAAATTGTAGAACTAACATGAATTCAATGGTATTCGGCATAACACTCAAGATGGCTCCTTCACCTTGAATTCTGAACCTCCTTCCAGTAATTTGAATAGGATAAAGAGCGTCAATCTGTTCTCCCAAATGCCTATCTAATTCCTTTGGTATACTCAACACATTAGTAACATGGATGGAACTTTCAAGGGTCGAGTTTTCCAGGATGAGGATTGGTTGGGTTTCAAGTCTGGAGCTTGAGTGAGCACAAGTATTGATGGGTTTTCCTGTTCAGAGATTGGTGGGGTTTGGTGGGAAGTTTGGGGTGTGGTGGATTTTGTTCAGATGTTTTACCTAATATTAGCATACACCTTGTGATGGTCCTGCTGAGAGTCTGGAGATGACTTTTGTGACAATTTTGATAGGGAAGTTTAGGGGAGATACCCACCTTTGCAGTTCCTCAGGCAGGACCCTGGCTACTTCTGCATTGAGGGTTTACAAAGTTTACAAAGTATACAATGTTTACAAAGACAGTCCACCTCAGGAAAGCTTTTCCCACCACTTGAGTGTGAATATCTAACAGGATGGATCTCAAGTTGGGCCATTCATTGTTTGGCCAGTCTCTCAACCTCTTCTCTATTTTTGTTCCTGTATGCCTTATAGGAGGGGCAAATTTTAGGTCAAAAGTCTTGTTGTTGGCTTGGTGTTCTTATTCCTCCACTGGGAGCCATGCATGGCTAGAGGAGGTGGACACTTCAGGCTGTATATCACACACTGCTAAGAAGTCTCAGCTGGAGTCACCCTCATGGGTGCCTTCCAGATCTCTGGCATGTCCTAGAGATGCAAATCACTATCACCACCACCACCACTACTACCACCACCATCACCCACTATCACTACCACCACCACCCACCACCTTTGCCACTAATTTCTATTCACTCTCTTGGTTTTCTCTCTCCTAGCTCTCCCTACACCTGATCCTCCCTTGCCCTCTCTGTCCCCTCTCCTACTCAGTTCCCTTCCCCCATCCAATACACTTTTAAAAGAAGCAATAAGAAATAAAAATTATATGGATTTCAAAGTAAAAATAGCCAAAATATTTATTGAAATGTGGATAAAAGTGGCAAAACTTGGTTCATTTGATATTTAAGTCAAATAGAAAGTTTTTCAGATAAATATTAGAAGTTTTGAATGAGCAAAAAATGTAGCTATTTTTCTTTACCCATTGCCTGGATATCAGGTAGGACATTACATCTATATAAGACTTAACCATAATGATTATTAGGTTACATTAAAAAGAAAAAAATACTAAGCATATTAAAATCTATAAGGAACAGAAGAGAGAATGGGAGAAATAGGAAAGAGGAGGGTCTGAGGAAGGGGGACAGGGAGGGAGAGAGGGAGGGAAGAAATGGAGAGAAGAAAGAAAAAAGAAAGGAAGGAAAGAAGGAAGGAAGGAAAGAGAGGGACTATCACCCAGCACCCTCAGCTTTTTGTCTTATGAAAGCTCATTGCATAAAACCCTCTTTGGGTTTTATAGTATTGTGATAGAAATACTTTATTTAGAGAAAGTATGGACAAGAAAGTAATAGAAAGGAACTATGACAATGTGTTCCAAAACTATTTTTTCCAGACCATATTGTTTTTAAAAGAAACAAATTAAAAAAAATTAAAAAAAAATTTTAAAAAATTTTAAAAAAAAATTAAAAAAAATTAAAAAAAAATTAAAAAAATTTTTAAAAATTAAAAAAAAAGAAACAAATTAATGAAGAATTAATAGAGTAAATTATTTTTAAAGCCCTTCTGTGTTTTTATTTGTTTACCTTGTTTAAATTTAAAACTTAAAGACATCAAACTATTCAAGTAAAGTTCTACAGACATGTTTCTCCATTTCAATCTCCAAACAGTATCAAGAACACTTACTAGCACACTACAGATGACAGAGCTAAAAGATCCAAAACTATTCTACTTACACAGGAAGTCACTGGAAGAGATGACTGTGCATTCTTTATATAACAATGAAGGACTGATGATGATGAAACTAATAATAAGTCTTGAATGCTTTTCACTTTGCTAGTGAGAATTCATTGCCTACATCACTTTTGTTAACAACATTCACATTATAGGAAAATATCAATAATCTCTATGTAATCTTAATGCAGTCAGTCATACCATGGCAGTATCTTATTGTTTTTAAGAAGCCTTCAGAATGTCTGAATTGTTGTCATCATTCTAGGCATTAGAGAGTTAATAAGTCTGTTCTTTGTCTGGCTGTGTCCAGTAAAGAAAATGGCTGGCAGAACCCCTCATTTCCTGCTCTCAGACTTACATCAGGGTGATAGTCTTCTTAGAAGTTTTCTTTTGACTAAAGTCCTTCACTGAAGGCTTATTTTAATAGAAAAAAATGTTTAAAGCATCATTTTTATGTTCTCAAATTTAAAATTGTTTTAAAGTTAGGTTGATAGCTAATAAATGAAGTCAAACTGCAGTTTGGTATTCTTGGTACTCTTGGAAGTTATAATATGCCTGTTAGTCTTATGCTGATTCAAAGCAAGTTAACTATCTTTGTTTTGTAAAAACAGTTTTGAAGTACATAAATCTGCATGCACTCTAAGGATTTGTACTATTTGTCTAACTTTCGTTGTCATGATTCACAAGGTCTGAAGTTTTTATTTGTATTTAGCATATCCAAATGTTTTTCACTAGAATGATACTGGTAGATTTAGTTTGATGCTGTCATATCAAATCTATAAAACAATGATACACCTGCAGTCTTTAGAAAAAAGAAAACTCTAAACACCCAAAACAAGTATGTGTGGAGAGGTAAACAAAGTTATGATTAAAGAAAATGAAGTCGAAATGAAAATAGCAAGGGAAAGAATTAATAAAACAAATAGTTGGTTCTTAAGAAAGATTAGCAAGGTTGGCACAACTCTGCCTCACACATGCTGATTTGTTTGCCTTTTACAGTGCACTTACCACTCTAAAATTATACCACATGCTTTCTAGTTCTTATATGCACTGACCCTAAGTTTCATGAGAAAGGGATCTGAAATTTAGGAAGCATCAATAGGTACTTGTTCAATTGCGAATTAAATGGGTGAAAGAATAAAATAGACCAGTAATGCCATGATACTATAATATGTCTCATTATACCTCAAAATACTCAATTTTTTTCCTATATTGTAACATTAAATAAGCTCTATAAAGGGCAATTAGTAAACATTATAATTTATGTCAACCCTTCATGTTTCAATTGCGATTGCTAATTGATGGTATCTTAAGGTCAAATTTATGTCTTCATTAAATGTATCTTTATAAATCAAAATGATGACTGAACCAGGTTTCCTGAATTTAAACACATATTTAATTTAAATTTTTATTTAATAATAAAGTAGTCTAAAATTAAAGCACAATTTTTTAAAGTTTATTTGAAACTAAAATGTACATGATAATATAAAGTTCAGTTTACTCACTTTCAGTGTTTGCTATAAATGATATATAATAGTCAACATACTTCTGCTCTCCATAACTTTATTTTTTAAATTCTCCAAATTGACAACATCACATAGAAAATGTAAAAAGTCCACAGTACTTTCACTGTTGCAGAACAAATGAAAGTACATAAAATAAATAGTCATGTTGGAAGAGGGTAACAGAAACTGATGGGTCATGAATTCACAGTTCATGGGCAGTAATACGTGAGCAGGGATATGAACCAAGTAAAATGCTCACAAGTAACTTGAAATGTCAAGTACTGAGAGCATGGGATGGATTGATGGCAGACCTTTGATGATTTAGATCATGTCCATGAAGCGTATGATTGTTATCTCCAACTCTTCAGCATGTTGATACGGTAATAGTTGTTTAGAAGAATAAAAATGAGGAAAAGAGGAAGGGATGATTTATTGAACTTGCTCGATGCTTTCTGGGAATTGCTTGTGAAAGTAATCAGTGACAGGTTCCACATCAGTATTCTAAGCCTTTGCCATTTAATCATGGACTTGTGCCAGTAATGTTTGCACACAAGTTGTCCTACAGTGTTGTATATAAATATACTAGTCATCTGAATTGAAATGCAACTTCTTAAAATGAATTTTGGAGAATCTCATTTCAAGAACAGTGATTTTGACTTCCGTGTCTGTTTCCTTGATGCCTGTGTCTAAGTGTTATATAAATACCATGGATAGGATACTCCAGGAGCAGGCTACTCCCATCAACACAGTCGTTTCTTCTTCTGCCTCCCACTTGGTCTGTAGTTAAGCACTTGATGATGCACAGTAATTTAGCTTGTTTGAACCTGTTGTTTTGTTCTGTTCCCACATTTACAGTATATTAAAATACAACCAAATAAAACAAAAGAGACAAGTAATGGGACTGGTCACATTGCCACACCCATGCAAACAACCATCTCCTTTCTCAATGACCCTGTATGAGTCAAAGCCTTCCTATTTTCTCTGCTACTCTGCTGGAAATCATGGCAAAATTTTTGATTCTATACTGGGCAATTCCAACTCCATTTCCATTGCCAATAGAAGACAATAACTCTAACATAAAAAATTAATAATACAGCTTAATCTGCACCTAATGGTGAGTGATGTTGGCTTGAGATCTTGGCTTTGTTACACTAAATAAACATCCTACCATAAAAGACTAATACAGTCACAAAACAAAAGAAAGTCATAAATCAACACATTTACCAATTACATTAGTGGGAATATTAAGTATGTAAGCCACATAAAGGAAGGAAAATATATTTTTGTGATAGATATTATATTAGCATATATAGAATCTAGAGTCCTTTCAAGATTAGCTATATATTTCTAGAATTTTATCTAGTACCCATCTGAACCTTAGGCTATATAATGATGAAAAGATTTCAAGACTGATAAAATCTTTTGAGACTCAATTGTGCATGACACAAGGACCAAAGATGCTCGACACTCACATTCCTCAAAGATTGAACTGAACCAGTGTTTCCAAGTTCATTGTCTTTCACTACAGAAAAGGAAAGTTAGACTTTTTGGAATTGTTCCTGAAAAGTGGGAAACTGAGGAACCATGGCAGGAAACTGCCAATAGTTGAGAGGCATTTTGAGAGGTCCCAAATGTTGAGTTTCCTTTGATATATAGGCCTGTGGCAGAAACTGGATAAAGACTGAGGTCATTGCTGCTTTGATTGATTAATTTTCAGGCTATCATGAGCCAAGCCAGTGGAGGATACACACATGTTCTGCATGTCCTCTGGTTCAACTAGAGAAATGAGTTTTCTCTGTTCTTGATCCATGCATCATTGTACAGCCAGTGAGGAGTGGATGAAGCACTTCCCTGTCTATCTCTGACTCCAGTTTTGACCCTGGATCCCAGTCATGTGGTCAGCGTTACTATCCTTTGACCTCTTGGTATCTCAAGAACATTGATTACAGCAAGTTTTCTCAGTTCTCACATTCATGAGAACAACTTTATCACAGCAGAGTGCTAACTGTATCACAACCACTAATACGAAGCCTCAGTCTACTTTGCTTCTCTATGGGCAAGTGCACAAATAGCATCTATTACAGTAGTTGGAGGAAGTAATTTCTAATTCAAAATAGAATCCAGTACTCTACAGCTTGTCTTCACCGCATTTTGACCACTTGTGGCTTGGCTCATACACATTTCTCATAGTCAGTTGAGGGCACAGCATATTCAGCCAGTTGGCAACAGAAACAGTTTTCTTGTCCAGCTTCAGTACTTGAGGTTTTTTTCTCCTATTCCTTCTGACCCACAGTCTCTTACTTGGTGCAGTTTCAGTCTTTCAAATCCAATTTGTGTTCCTCATTTATCAGATTGATGGCTTGTCCTTCAATGTTAAGAGCAGTCACAACTTAAAAGACTAAAACTGATGACAAGATCTTCTCCTGTTCTTCCTCTGCCTCCACTCTGTTATACTTTAGTAGCACCTTAGTGGCTAATTTCTTACTTTCCATTTCTCCCTACTTCTGCTTCCTTAACACACAGGCACCTGATCTTGTATGCACAAATACATTCTTTAAATGGCACAGTCCATTAACTATGAGTCTGTTTCCTGTAAAGTATGAAAATAAGTCTACTACATTGTCCTTAGAAATTTCAGGTTTCCACTCTTACCTGCTGACCACACCTGCCCTTCTCTGTCTTACCTCCAGTTTCTGTATGTTCTTATGTATAAGGAGTAGGACTAATATGATAAAAGGGTAGTGCTTACAAAACATAATTGTAGCAAAACATATTTCAGATTGTTTTTATAATTTCATGAATAATGACATATTTTCAAGAATGTCAAAGGAAGCAAGCAGGAAATAAGTTATGGTTGCTTATAAGACAGGGAGTGGAGAAAGAGTGTGAATCTTGTTTTATAATGAAATAAAACTATCAGCAGCAAAATAAACTGAAGTCAAGGATATCAGAAAAAAATTGAGAACCAATTTACATGTAATAAAAAGCAGGTCTGGGACGCAGGCCTGTAAGAAGACAAATTAACCATGTTCATTATCCCACAGTCATCAAAGATGAAGGGAACCAATCTAGCTAATAGGCTGCCCCTCCTATATATGCATCTAACCCCATTCTCATCTTAGAATCTTCGACTATAGTCAAAAGTCTTCCCAGCAGGGTTTCAGAGCTTTTACTGCTTCAATTCTGCAGTGAGGGAGGGCTTTGAGGCTTTCAGATGTGTTTGTCTGACTTGGAATCATAGCCGTTACACTGTACTGACCTACCTACTTCATCCCCCACTCCTCTTAGAAGCATTGCTATGCAAAACAATGTACTTCTGACATTCCATGAATAATGTACTTCAGGTGCCTGACTCATTACAAGACCAATATGGGCCAAGAACCTAATTATAATATACATTATTTCTATGGGAAGAACCAGTCTGCATTTCAAAATAAACCTTTTGGAATGTGTCTCTCAGTATTTAAAGTCTGACTTTTTGCAGTTCAAATCTTGAGTTGACAATTGCTATTGCTTCATTAAAACTAATGCATCCTGGCACAGCCCATGGAGGTTACGTTTGTCCACTAGAAGATGTCATGAAAGGAATATTTTTGGTATTTTCATTGTAAATGGGCTTACAAAGAAGCTTTGGTTCCTGTTAAGTTTATCTGAGTCAAATAGTGGATGACATCATACTTTTTATCCTGGAACCATTTGAAGTGGACCATCTATTGTGTTCAACCTTTTGATCATCTCTGGTGTGCAGCAGGCTTGAGAAACATAAAACATTTCTTTTTCTAATTGGAGGACTGATTTTGCTTAATGGTTAATGTGATACATAAAATATTGTCATACTTTGAGCAATGATTCTATAAATCTTCAGATATTTTACTTATAAGATAAGCTAATTCAATACCATATATTTGTAGTATTATCAGGAATAATAACTTGCTTACACAGACTGAAATATGCTTTAAAAAGTCAAAGTTTAAACTCCATTGGCATGTCCAAATTTAAGGTTTTGAATGAAGGTGTTACAAGGGTTTCTTCATGTGTGTAAAGTCTTATACTGGATTTTCAAAGACCAGAAATAGTGATATTTTTATCTTTTCTGTTTTTCTTTTTAACTTAAACTTTAGAATAAAACACAGCCAGTAAACCAAGGCTCTAAAAGAAATATGTTCTTGTCTACTGAATTATCTACTTATTTTGGAAGATGATATTTTTCTCTCATGTAAGTCATCTTACTAAATATTTATGGGAAAAATTCCAAGCTTTGAGAGTTACAGAATTTATGGTTTTGAGTCTGGTCCTACTATCCCAGTAGCTTTTTTTTTCCTCTGTTAGATTTAGGATGTTTCTGGTTTAGAAATTTGGATTGAATTTGAGTTAGATTCTTCAGTCATTTTATGTCCTTACATCCTTCTCTATCAGTATGAGTGTCAGTAAATTTTACATTTAGAAGCACTTATTTGGCATTCTGCCTATTGTTCTAAGCTTAGTATTTGGTCCTCCTCAAATTTGTGCGTTAAAACTTGAACTTCCTATGTGATTGTTTCAAGGGTCCAACTTCAGGGGTGAGGCTCTCTGGTGGGATGATTTTTCTGTGAACATGCGATAACCCAATAAGAAGAGGACAATAGGCAAACCAGAAAATCAAACAGGACAATGAAGCTGTGGACATTTTCACTTTGGTATTTCAGTCTTTATGAATGAAGGAAATTATGATTTCTGTGCAAGCCACACAGAAAATCTATGATATTCTGTTATGGCAATCTAAACTGACCTTCATTTGAATGGCTGCCTTTGCAAATGAGTGAAATGGGATTCATAAAGAGTTTCTGCAACCCAAAAAGAATAAAATGCAGGTTTCTTACTGAAAACTCCGTGCCTATCTCTACAATGTCACTTGAATGTTTTTCAAAACCAGTTCAAGATTTAGCATATTATGATAAAAAGCCTATTTTTATGTAGATAGACATATTCCTAAAAACTTTATATGTCTATATGTATGTGTATGCATATGTATAATTATATGTATATTTTGGATGAATTTAAGGATAAAGTATTTATCTTACCAGCTCTGGGTTAAATCCTCAATGCATCCTCAAAAATATAACTTACATTAATTATTTAAACAATGTTTAGATATAGCAGCTGTTGATATTTTATGTACATATAGATTTTTATTTTTATAAATTTACATTGAGTAACTATAATGTACTTATGTAAAAAGGTGCTTCTACAAATTTTTTTGTAAGTTTTGACAAATTATAGTCTACTGCTGTGTAAAAATGTAATTTTATGTATATAGACATACACTATAGACTTATTGCTTGGGAAACAATTATAAGATCTATAGAAAAACAGTCCTGTGAATTCCAAGTTCTGTGAATTGATTACACATGAAGCGAAATTAGAGGCAGAGATATGAAGAGGAGAGAATATATAACATGAGTAGGTATTGCTGTACTGGGAGCTCCCAGTTAAAGAAAAAATATGAAACAAAAAAAATATGAAGTGACCACTAGATTTTGCAGGGCACTGAGGGGTGATGATGAAGATTCAGATGCTCCAAGGAAAGAGAACTCTCCAACTCAAATACTATGGATACCAAGTAAAAGATGACATTGTAGTATGGATAAGGATTTTGTGATTACTATCAAATAGAAAAGAAATCAAGAAATCTTGTGAGCTTCAAATAATGAAGGGAACACTGGCAGTGCTGGCCAGAAAAATAAACAAGACAATTTATTGAATAATCTTTTATCGCATAGTTTTCTTTCTTAATATTCATTTTTCTTTTATTAAAATAGATTCTCATTCCTCACATACTATATTTTTATTATTGTTTCTCCTCTGTCTACTCCTCCCAGTTCCTCCATACTTCCCCTTCCATTCAGAGCCACTCTCTTTATTTCTCTCTTTAGAAAACAAACAGATTTCTAAGGGAATAGGATGGGATGGGATGGGATGGGATGGGATGGGATGGGATGGGATGGG